>NC_063047.1:17099411-17311911 GCF_018812025.1 Megalobrama amblycephala | reverse complement strand
AAACGTTCTCTTAAGACAGAACAGATAATGTTTGAGTGAACACTTGCCAGGACAGATTTTTTTTTTGTTTGTTTTTTTTTGAAATACTGTGATTCTGTGTATATCGGGAAGTCTGTGCGTCTTTGTGCACGTGCTTCGGATTTGTCTCAGCACGAGTAAATTCGTTTTGTTTACATCAGCATGAGTTTGAAAATCACATTTCATTGGTTCATTGGTTCATGCCATCAAGAATTTGCTATGATTATTCACAAAGTTGGAATGCTGTGCTTTAAAACAAACTTGTGCTGAGGGAAGTGAGAAGAGAAAATCTGCATTTTTTTAATGGTCAAAGGAAAGATACTTCTCTCAGAAACATATAAATAGAGATACTTTTAGATGTTTAATTGCTATTTTGAGCATTGGGATTGCTAGATGAAGGCTTAATGAACTCATTTTTGTGAAAACCTCAATTTTGACCAAAATGTACATTTTTCACTTGTAGCTCGAAATTAACCCGTGCGCATTCTGACTCATTTTGCCAGCACGGTTCACATATATTTAGCAGCACAACTGTGTTCAACACTGATAATAATCAGAAATGTTTCTTGAACAGTGAATCATCATCATATTAGAATGATTTCTGAAGGATTATGTGACACTGAAGACTGAAAATTCAGCTTTGATCACAGGAATAAATGACAATTTAAAATATATTCACATAAAGAACAGTTATTTTAAACCGTAATATTTCACTATATTTTTACTGTATTTTTGATCAAATAAATGAAGCATTGGTGAGCAGAAGTATGGAAGCTAAATAACTAAATAAAAAATAAAAAATGAGTGTCAGAATTGTGAGATAAAAACAATTCTGAGAACAAAAAGTCAGAATTGTTAGATAAAAAAGTTGCAATTATAACTTTTATTTTTTAATCAGTTACAGAAACAAGCTTCCATACAGACTTCTTTAAAAAACATATTTTTTTTTTTTTTAAATTCCGACAGGTCCTGTTAACATGAGAAAAACACAGCAAAGCCTGTCTAAAGTATCCAACACACCCAAAGAGACTCCTGTGAACAGAGCTTCTCTACTCGTCCTGAAATAAACCGTCAAGGATAAAATCCTCAATCAGGACTTGTTTTCGGTGCTTAGAGCAAAATGAGAACTCTGCCGGGTCCTCCAGAGACATGAAGCTGCTGTGTGTGAAGCTTCTGATGTTCTCCCATCACACCCTAATGCACAGAGAGGACTACAAGACAGACATTCACAGGTCCACTTCCATGAAAAGTGTAAACATGCCGGCAAAACATCGCTCTGTTTGTTTGAGCCGTCTGACTTCGGCTGCAGCTGGATTTAACCGTTCGGGAGCAGCTGAAAATGTGTCTTTGTGTCAACTGGTTTCTTTTAATTAGCAAAGGTTTTGTCTTTCTTTAAGGGAACTGACTGATTGTAGGCCTCATTAATCTGAGCTTATGCAACTTTTTACTCAAAAACATGAGCGCAGATCAAAAATACAAAACCTGTGCTAACTGAAAGAAAACAAGATGATGCAAAAATCATTTGAAGGAGCTTTCTACAGTTTTGGAGAATATTACATGATACAGTGCTCGCCACTGTTAAGACTAAGTCTATCCCACAAAGCCTCATTTTCATTCATGTTAAAGGGTTAGTTCACCCAAAAATGAAAACAATGTCATTTATTACTCACGATCATGCCGTTTCACACCCGTAAGACCTTAGTTAATCTTTGGAACACAAATTAAAATATTTTTGATGAAATCCGATGTCTCAGTGAGGCGTCCATAGCCAGCAATGACATTTCCTCTCTCAAGATCCATTAATGTACTAAAAACATATTTAAATAAGTTCATGTGAGTACAGTGATTCAATATTACGTAAGAGGATTAGGGCCAAGCAATAATAAAATAATAAAACCATCTCGAGATTAAAGTTGTTAAATTTCGAGAAAAAACTGGTTACATGTCGAGAAAAAAGTCGAAATAAAATGTTGAGAATAAACTCGCTAAATTACGAGAAAAAACTCGTTAAATTTCAAGAAAAAAGTCGAGATAAAATGTTGAGAATAAACTCGTTAAATTACAAGAAAAAAGTTGTTAAATTATGAGAACAAATTCGTAATTTAACAAATTTGTTCTCGTAATTTAACGATATTTTTCTCATAATTTAACGAATTTGTTCTCATAATCTAACGACTTTTTTCTCGTAATTTAATGACTTTATTCTCAACATTTTATCTCGACTTTTTTCTTGAAATTTAACGAGTTTTTTTCTCGTGATTTAATGAGTTTATTCTCAACATTTTATTTCGACTTTTTTCTTGAAATTTAACGAGTTTTTTCTCGTAATTTAACAAGTTTATTCTCAACGTTTTATCTCGACTTTTTTCTTGAAATTTAATGAGTTTTTTTCTCGTGATTTAATGAGTTTATTCTCAACATTTTATTTTGACTTTTTTCTTGAAATTTAACAACTTTAATCTCGAGATGGTTTTATTTTTTTATTATTGCTTGGCCCTAATCCTCTTCCGTACAATATTAATATTATAAAGTGACGAGAATATTTTTGGTGCGCCAAAAAAACTAAATAACGACTTATATAGTGATGGCCGATTTCAAAACACTGCTTCAGGAAGCTTCGGAGCGTTATGAATCTTTTGTATCGAATCATGATTCGGATCGCGTGTCAAACCGCCAAACTGCTGAAATCATCTGACTTTGGCGCTCCGAACCGCTGATTCGACACGCTGATTCATAACGCTCCAAAGCTTCCTGAAGCAATGTTTTGAATCGGCCATCACTAAATAAGTCGATATTTTGTTTTTTTGCTGCACCAAAAATATTCTTTTCGCTTTATAATATTAATATTGAACCACTGCACTCACATGAACTGATTTAAATATGTTTTTAGTACATTAATGGATCTTGAGAGAGGAAACGTCATTGCTGGCTATGCAGGCCTCACTGAGCCATCGGATTTCAACAAAAATATCTTAATTTGTGTTCTGAAGATTAACGAAGGTCTTACGGGTGTGGAACGACATGAGGGTGAGTAATAAATGACAGAATTTTCATTTTTGGGTGAACTAACCCTTTAAATTCAAAATGGCATCTAACCTGAGGTCTAAGGTCTCTGAATCGGGACACAGCTGCTGATTGGTTTGCGCTGTGCCACATGAATTCGAACACAACGGAAGACGTGGGGGAAACATTTGATGATGCTAATGGCGCAGAAACGTTCCTGTCCTTTCCACTCACCTTAGTAGGGGTCTTGTTGCTGGTGGGAATCCTCCTCGCAGCCATTGTGACCAGAGCACACATGAAGGCGGAAGAGAAGAGGATGACGGCGAACACCAGGACCCAGGGGAGAGAGCAGAGGTAGCAGGGCCCGCCGGCGGAGGTGCAGATCAGCACGTGGAGGGCGGAGCCGAACAGACACAGCAGGTAGAAGGGCAGAGAGAGCAGAGAAGACGCCAGCGGGACGTCCACAACCGCCTCCCTGCTCAACGCTTCCGGCATGGCCAACAAGAGCAAGAACAGCACCTGGAGAAACACACAGAGCTTTTCAATTACACACACAAGCTCCATTTACCGCTTATATTAACATCTGTCTTGGGTGATGCCATCACAATCGGTCATTTGAGACCGATAGCGGTTTTACAGCTGGTATTAAGGCTGCTGTAAGTGATTTTCAGGGAATATCACTCATAAAATGGCCCTGGCAGATATCACTGAAATGGCTGTCCTGAGAAATCACACACAGCTCTGTGACAACAAAAGGTCCTGTAAACAGCATAAAAGAATGAGAAACTTTTTAGCCAATCAGAAATGCTCAATGCTTGTCATTTATCTGGGTGTGCAGACATTGGATTGGCTGATGTCAATGGAGGGCGGGGTTTTGGAGAAATGGTGTTTAAGTCACTTGGCTAAGTCAGCAAAATTGCTGAAATCCCTTACAGCAGTTTAGAGCTTCTCCAGTGACCACTTTTGATTGGACGGCATCAGAAGGAAAAGGAAACATATTGTATTTGTTCAGATTGATTGTCTTCTTTAATATTATTCTTTTTCTGCCCAAAACTTGTCTGGATATCATACAGGCATACACACATCCATCAGACAATAAATGGTGTCGTAGTAAGTATTTTCAGTGCATACATACAGAAAATACATTTTCTATATGTATGCACTGTAACATATGTATATGTTATATATATTTAAATATATATAAAGATATAGACCATATAGATATGAACATGGAAAATATGTATTGCAAAATCATTGCTTTTCATGCTGTTTCATTTATGTTTTGCAATTCTTTATTTTTGTTTGCAAAACTTCATTTTTTTCTCCCAATACTCTATTTTCTTTTGCACATTTATTTTCCTCAATACTTTAATTTTCTTTTGCAAAACTTTATTTTTTTGCGTATATATGCTGCATTATATTGACTCCATAGTTTTGCTTTTTCCTTATATTTTCAATGGCCAGATTGAGCAAAACAGACAATATTGTGTCTAAAATAACATAATATTAACTTCTTATTTACTGAACTTGTTCACATTTGCACTCGTGATATTCTGTATATAGTATATACATACACATTTTGGAAATATATATTGTTAATGTTGCTATGTTGCTTGCTATGTTGCTTTTTGAGCATAAACACCATCTGCAAAGTTACGACGCTCAAAGTTCAACGCAAAAGGAGATATTTTCTTTTACAGAAATCACTATTTAAGGACTACAACAAACGGCTGGTAGGGACTACAACGAGCTTCTTCCTGGGTTAGTGACATCACTAACCCTAATATTTACATAAACCCCGCCCCCGAGAACACACAACAAAGGGGGCGTGGCCATGTTGGGCTGCTTTAGAGAAGAGGAAGAGTTGTTGTAGTAGAGTGTTGTTGATGCCGTCATTTTACGGCGGACTGCTTCACAAACGAGGGTCAATTCAACACAAAAGATGAACATGACGGCACATGCTAGTGGATGAGTTGAATCAACTCCACAGCAACTACATCAATTTATCCACTAACCATTCAGAAACGTCTAAAAGTTGTAACTTCTTCCTGAGTCTCTCCATCAGTGTCGACTCCGGTTTGAACAATGTAAGGCTGAACACCGTTACTGACAATCCTCATTTTGGCTGCGTGAGATTCTCCTGCTTTGTTGTTGTTGAGCTGTTAAAGCTCCGCCCTCTTCTGGAAAGGGGGCGGGAGCAGCAGCTCATTTGCATTTAAAGGGACACACAGTGTGTTTTTGCTCACACCCAAATAGGGGCAAATTTGACAAGCTATAATAAATGATCTGTGGGGGATTTTGAGCTGAAACTTCACAGACACATTCTGGGACACCAGAGACTTATATTACATCTTGTGAAAATGGGCATTATAGATCCCTTTTAAACACACACTCTTCATCAGAAGGGTGGTCAGCATGAGTTGCACATCAACGAGGGAAATTATGGGAAATTAATGATAGGGTTTGTCTCCAGTGACATCAGGACATGTATTCATAAACAACCCTAAAGAAAGACTTTAAGAGACAAAAGAAAGACATTATTCACTCAGGAACACAAGTGGCAGAAGGAAATCTCTTGGTAAAGCAAAATCAGCTTTTTTTCAATTGCAATGACAGACAAGAACGGATTGCACGTATCTCAAGCTCTGAGAGATTTTTGATAAAAGCATGAGAGCGGGGCTTTAAAGGAGGACACACGCTGATGTGTCCTTGCCTCCGACTCCCAACAATGCACCGACAGTCAAACGCTCGCTTTGAAACGCACTCACTCTTTTCTTGTCCTCATCCGGGTTCACTCGCTCACGGCTGTCTTCGCTGACATCTCTACGGGATATTACATTTGCGCTGTGAACGATGTGTGAAAAAGTGACATAAAAAAACAAAACTGCAAAAAAAAGTTCTCTCTCAGAACTCAAGCTTGGAGGGTCAGAATCCGCCCCGTTAATATTTAACAGAGAAAAGACACAAACCAGCAATCGTCTGAGATAAAAGCTTGTGGAAACTAGATTTCGAATAAAGGGCAAAAAGAATAAGTGAACAACGGGAGGATGTGATATGAGACAGAAAAATAATACAGCTGAAAGAAACTGAAACCAACGGCAAAATAGAAAAGAAATATTTGTTTAAAGTCAACATGAAATAATTACTTTCATACATTTCATAGTTTCAAAAATAGTAAAATATTATTGTAATTTAAAATAGCCACTTTCTATGGAAGCTTGTTTCTGCAACTAAATAACTGCGACTTTATATCTCACAATTCTGACTTTATAATTCGCAATTCTGACTATGAATTTTGACTTCATAACTCGCAATTCTGACTTTATAAATTCTGACTTTATAACTCGCAATTCTGACTTTATAAATTCTGACTTTATAACTCGCAATTCTGACTTTATAAATTCTGACTTTATAACTCGCAATTCTGACTTTATAAATTCTGACTTTATAACTCGCAATTCTGACTATGAATTTTGACTTTATAACTCGCAATTCTGACTTTATAAATTCTGACTTTATAACTCGCAATTCTGACTTTATAAATTCTGACTTTATAACTTACAATTCTGACTTTATAAATTCTGACTTTATAATTCGCAATTCTGACTTTATAAATTCTGACTTTATAACTCGCAATTCTGACTTTATAAATTCTGACTTTATAATTCGCAATTCTGACTTTATAAATTCTGACTTTATAACTTACAATTCTGACTTTATAAATTCTGACTTATAACTCGCAATTCTGACTATGAATTTTGACTTCATAACTCGCAATTCTGACTTTATAAATTCTGACTTTATAACTTGCAATTCTGACTTTATAAATTCTGACTTTATAATTCGCAATTCTGACTTTATAAATTCTGACTTTATAACTCGCAATTCTGACTTTATAAATTCTGACTTTATAACTCGCAATTCTGACTTTATAACTCACAATTCTGACTTTATAAATTCTGACTTTATAACTCGCAATTCTGACTTTATAAATTCTGACTTTATAACTCACAATTCTGACTATGAATTTTGACTTTATAACTCGCAATTCTGACTTGATAAATTCTTACTTTATAACTTACAATTCCGACTTCATAAATTCTGACTTTATAATTCGCAATTCTGACTTTATTAATTCTGACTTTATAACTCGCAATTCTGACTTTATAAATTCTGACTTTATAATTCGCAATTCTGACTTTATAAATTCTGACTTATAACTCGCAATTCTGACTATGAATTTTGACTTCATAACTCGCAATTCTGACTTTATAAATTCTGACTTTATAACTCGCAATTCTGACTTTATAAATTCTGACTTTATAATTCGCAATTCTGACTTTATAAATTCTGACTTTATAACTCGCAATTCTGATTTTATAAATTCTGACTTTATAACTCACAATTCTGACTTTATAAATTCTGACTTTATAAATTCTGACTTTATAACTCGCAATTCTGACTTTATAAATTCTGACTTTATAACTCACAATTCTGACTTTATAAATTCTGACTTATAACTCGCAATTCTGACTTTATAACACGTAATTCTGATTTTACATCAAACAATTCTGACTTTAAAACTCGCAATCCTGAATATAAATTCTGACTTTATATCATGCAATTCTGGGGGGTATTGCACAAAAGCAAGATAAGGGATTAAGCTGGGATTTTCCAGTTATCCTGGCTGAATTTAGCCCTGACTCGGTTGCATGAAGGGAGGCTAAATTAATCTACATTAAGTTACTATGGAGATTTACACTTTGCAGCTAGCCTGCTCCGGAGCAGGCTAACAACCAGGCTAAGCTGAGCTCCTCTAACACTGACCAATAGGAACGCAATGATATTACAACTGACTCTCTCACATACAATTATTTGACTTTATTAACATATATATATATATATATATATATATATATATAGTGTGTGTGTGTGTGTGTATTATGTGTATATTATTATGCGTGTATATATATATATATATATATATATATATATATATATATATATATATATATATATATATATATATATATATATATATATATATATATAATACACACATTTACTAAATTGTGCTAAATAAAAACATATATTGGTGTTAAGTTTTTACATTAAGACATTTTTATTATTTTAATATTTTATTAAAAGGTAAGTATGATGAGAAACAAAACATTTAAAGAGAAGTAATTTCTTAAAAATTAAGTGTTATATAGCCCACTGAATCATTCTCAGACTTAATGCTGACAACAATGGAAGCACTTGGGAGAGAACTGTCAGGAGACTTATTTCTTAGCACAGAAGAATACAAGAGGATTACCAAATCATTGTTTTAAGTGTGAAAATATAGCAAAAGTAACACAGAAATTCAAAATCAATAAACCTGTGACAAGGCCCCTGAAACAATCAGGCCTTCATTTGTAAGCTTTCATTAAGTGATGAGTGATTTTTTTGCTAGACAAAGAGCAGGAGAAATACCAATGAGTGTTTCAGAGCCAGCAAAAGCTATGAGAAGAGTGACAGAGTAAGATGCAGCCTGCTGAAGTGGCATGCATGGTTGTTGTCCACACTGAAACTACCCACTGTAGTCAAAGCACAATAAAGTCAGCTAGCCTTTTCCAAGGCCCATATTTAATCTATACTCTGGTCTCATATATATATATATATATATATATATATATATATATATATATATATATATATATATATATATATATATATTGAAATTCAGGTTGATTAGGACACTTTTTGCTATTGAAAAGACTGGGAAAAAGTGTCCTAATCAACCTGAATTTTATATATATATATATATATATATAAGTTTTCCTTTCTTACTGGCTAAATGTTTTGTGCCCAATATTTAATTAGATTGTTATAAAATATATGAATACATTTCTCTCTGGTTTTGTTTGACAGTAGTACTCTTTATGGTTAAAAATTAAAATTAATATGCACAGACTAAATTTTAATTGGTAAGATGAATCTAAACTCAGTAATTGTCCCAAAGTATATTGATTTACCCCATTACAATAGTCCATTTACAGTTACTATCATAAAAATACACTTACTTGTAGGTTTGAAAGTGTACATAAGGCACATTTAATGTCCAACATCAAATATTTTAGCGAAATGTATATTTTAGAATTACTGCGCTTCTATTGCGTCCCGTCTGTTTAGCGCGCATGCGCGCAACAGCGCTCGTTCAATGTGAAGTTTAGCCTCAAAATGGAAATATTTGCATTACTTTCTAACATTTACAGATGGAGAATAAACTTGTGAAAAGTAAGTTATGCACTAAGGAAAACATCATGTCTCAAATGCATAAAATAGCACAAAATGTATGCCGTTTCCTATGGTGGATCGATTTGATCCATGATCGACCTCTAGGGCTGCTTAAGAAAAGCGTGCACGCTAAATTATCTTGACTAGGTGAACCTGGATCGAATTAGCGGGACTGCGTGAACTTCAATTACCTTTTATGAAACCGTTTTAGCCCAAACTCATTTGTTAGGTTAATTCAAGTCAGGTTTTGGAGTTTAATCCTCGCTTTTCTTAGCATCTTTTATGAAACAGCCCTCTGACTGTATAACATGCAATTCTGACTTTATAAATTCTGACTTTATAACTCGCAATTCTGACTTTATAACTCACAATTCTGACTTTATAAATTCTGACTTTACATCACGCAATTCTGACTTTATAAATTCTGACTTTATGTCACGCAATTCTGACTATAAATTCTGACTTTATATCACACAATTCTGACTTTATAACTTGTAATTCTGACTTTATATCACGCAATTCTGACTTTATAAATTCTGACTTTATATCACGCAATTCTGACTATAAATTCTGACTTTATATCACACAATTCTGACTTTATAACATGCAATTCTGACTTTATAACTTGTAATTCTGACTTTATATCACGCAATTCTGACTATAAATTCTGACTTTATAAATTCTGACTTTATATCACACAATTCTGACTTTATAACATGCAATTCTGACTTTATAACATGCAATTCTGACTTTATATCACGCAATTCTGACTTTATAAATTCTGACTTTATATCACACAATTCTGACTATAAATTCTGACTTTATATCACGCAATTCTGACTTTATAAATTCTGACTTTATATCACACAGTTCTGACTTTATAACTCGCAATTCTGATTTTATTTCACACAATTCTGGCTTTATAACATGCAATTCTGAATTTATAACAATTCTGACTTTATATCTCACAATTCTGGCTTTATAACTCGCAATTCTGACTTTATAACTCGCAATTCTGACTTTATAAATTCTGACTTTATATCACACAATTCTGACTATAAATTCTGACTTTATATCACACAGTTCTGACTTTATAACATGCAATTCTGACTTTATAACTTGCAATTCTGACTTTATAAATTCTGACTTTATATCACGCAATTCTGACTTTATATCATGCAATTCTGACTTTATAACATGTAATTCTGACTTTATAAATTCTGACTTTATATCTCGCAATTCTGACTTTATAATTCGCAATTCTGACTTTATAAATTCTGACTTTATAACTTACAATTCTGACTTTATAAATTCTGACTTATAACTCGCAATTCTGACTATGAATTTTGACTTCATAACTCGCAATTCTGACTTCATAAATTCTGACTTTATAACTCGCAATTCTGACTTTATAAATTCTGACTTATAACTCGCAATTCTGACTTTATAACACGTAATTCTGATTTTACATCAAACAATTCTGACTTTAAAACTCGCAATTCTGAATATAAATTCTGACTTTATATCATGCAATTCTGACTGTATAACATGCAATTCTGACTTTATAAATTCTGACTTTATAACTCGCAATTCTGACTTTATAACTCACAATTCTGACTATGAATTTTGACTTCATAACTCGCAATTCTGACTATGAATTTTGACTTCATAACTCGCAATTCTGACTTTATAAATTCTGACTTTATAACTCACAATTCTGACTTTATAAATTCTGACTTTACATCACGCAATTCTGACTTTATAAATTCTGACTTTATATCACGTAATTCTGACTATAAATTCTGACTTTATATCACACAATTCTGACTTTATAACATGCAATTCTGACTTTATAACTTGTAATTCTGACTTTATATCACGCAATTCTGACTTTATAAATTCTGACTTTATAAATTCTGACTTTATATCACGCAATTCTGACTTTATAACATGCAATTCTGACTTTATAACTCGCAATTCTGACTTTATAAATTCTGACTTTATATCACGCAATTCTGACTTTATAAATTCTGACTTTATATCACACAATTCTGACTTTATAACATGCAATTCTGACTTTATAACTTGTAATTCTGACTTTATATCACGCAATTCTGACTTTATAAATTCTGACTTTATATCACGCAATTCTGACTTTATAACATGCAATTCTGACTTTATAACATGCAATTCTGACTTTATATCACGCAATTCTGACTGTATAACATGCAATTCTGACTTTATAACTCGCAATTCTGACTTTATAAATTCTGACTTTATATCACGCAATTCTGACTTTATTAATTCTGACTTTATATCACACAATTCTGACTATAAATTCTGACTTTATATCACGCAATTCTGACTTTATAAATTCTGATTTTATTTCACACAATTCTGGCTTTATAACATGCAATTCTGACTTTATATCTCACAATTCTGGCTTTATAACTCGCAATTCTGACTTTATAAATTCTGACTTTATATCACACAATTCTGACTATAAATTCTGACTTTATATCACACAGTTCTGACTTTATAACATGCAATTCTGACTTTATAACTTGCAATTCTGACTTTATAAATTCTGACTTTATATCACGCAATTCTGACTTTATAACATGCAATTCTGACTTTATAACTTGTAATTCTGACTTTATAAATTCTGACTTTATATCTCGCAATTCTGACTTTATAAATTCTGACTTTATAACTTACAATTCTGACTTTATAAATTCTGACTTATAACTCGCAATTCTGACTATGAATTTTGACTTCATAACTCGCAATTCTGACTTTATAAATTCTGACTTTATAACTCGCAATTCTGACTTTATAAATTCTGACTTATAACTCGCAATTCTGACTTTATAACACGTAATTCTGATTTTACATCAAACAATTCTGACTTTAAAACTCGCAATTCTGAATATAAATTCTGACTTTATATCATGCAATTCTGACTGTATAACATGCAATTCTGACTTTATAAATTCTGACTTTATAACTCGCAATTCTGACTTTATAACTCACAATTCTGACTATGAATTTTGACTTCATAACTCGCAATTCTGACTATGAATTTTGACTTCATAACTCGCAATTCTGACTTTATAAATTCTGACTTTATAACTCACAATTCTGACTTTATAAATTCTGACTTTACATCACGCAATTCTGACTTTATAAATTCTGACTTTATATCACGTAATTCTGACTATAAATTCTGACTTTATATCACACAATTCTGACTTTATAACATGCAATTCTGACTTTATAACTTGTAATTCTGACTTTATATCACGCAATTCTGACTTTATAAATTCTGACTTTATAAATTCTGACTTTATATCACGCAATTCTGACTTTATAACATGCAATTCTGACTTTATAACTCGCAATTCTGACTTTATAAATTCTGACTTTATATCACGCAATTCTGACTTTATAAATTCTGACTTTATATCACACAATTCTGACTTTATAACATGCAATTCTGACTTTATAACTTGTAATTCTGACTTTATATCACGCAATTCTGACTTTATAAATTCTGACTTTATATCACGCAATTCTGACTTTATAACATGCAATTCTGACTTTATAACATGCAATTCTGACTTTATATCACGCAATTCTGACTGTATAACATGCAATTCTGACTTTATAACTCGCAATTCTGACTTTATAAATTCTGACTTTATATCACGCAATTCTGACTTTATTAATTCTGACTTTATATCACACAATTCTGACTATAAATTCTGACTTTATATCACGCAATTCTGACTTTATAAATTCTGATTTTATTTCACACAATTCTGGCTTTATAACATGCAATTCTGACTTTATATCTCACAATTCTGGCTTTATAACTCGCAATTCTGACTTTATAAATTCTGACTTTATATCACACAATTCTGACTATAAATTCTGACTTTATATCACACAGTTCTGACTTTATAACATGCAATTCTGACTTTATAACTTGCAATTCTGACTTTATAAATTCTGACTTTATATCACGCAATTCTGACTTTATAACATGCAATTCTGACTTTATAACTTGTAATTCTGACTTTATAAATTCTGACTTTATATCTCGCAATTCTGACTTTATAACTCGCAATTCTGACTTTATAAATTCTGACTTTACATCAAGCAATTCTGACTTTATAAATTCTGATTTTATTTCACACAATTCTGGCTTTATAACATGCAATTCTGAATTTATAACACAATTATGACTTTATATCTCACAATTCTGGCTTTATAACTCGCAATTCTGACTTTATATCTCGCAATTCTGGCTTTATAACTCATAATTGTGACTTTATAAGTCTCAATTGTGAGTTTATCTCTCACAGTTACAATTACCTTTTTTTTTTAAATTTCATGGCAGAAACAACCTTACATATTTTTTTTATGTGAATATATAGTAAAATATAATTTATATCCTGTGATCAAAGCTGAATTTTCAGCATCATTACTCCAGTCTTCAGTGTCACATGATCCTTCAGAAATCATTCTGATATGATGATTTGCTGCAAAGGTAGTGCATGTAGAAATGAACCAAGATGAATACATGCTGTAAAGGTATTTTTCATTGTTAGTTCATTGCATTAGTGTTAGTGTTATTATAAAGAATTATCTAGATGTTTTTCTTGAACAAAATATATTATGTTTTAAGAGCTAACTCTGTTTCTGTGCAGATGACGACACCATCCTCTCCATCCTATTTGGACAGGACTGGTCGTCCCCAAGGAGGTCAGGTCAATTTGTTTCACAGCTGTACTTTGCGTTTTCAATCCCGTCCAAATTGAACACGTCTGTGTTTTTCCTCACACAGCTTCTGTAAAAATTACAGAGCACCTGTAATTGCTGAGTGTTTTTGGAAACCTCCAGAGTCCTCTAATGCTGCTGGGAAAGGAATGGCTATTGTGGTTCTTTTTCAAAACACTTCTCCTCGTTTATTTTGACCTTTCGTCCAACACTGTGACTAAAGCTAATTGGTGCACTTCATTACGGTGTAGACCTTTAGCCAGCATGCTGGGTAAAGTTGGCAAATCGGTTGTTCGATTTATCAAGCATGTAAACTCAGATTCTTGTGGTCAGCACATTTGTAGTCTTGTTAGTTATGGTTGTCAAAAACAGTTTTCAGGTTGCATTTCTAAAAATAAAAAAAAAATAAAAAAAATGCTGCTAACCATATAATCATGCATTTTAAATAATAAAATCAACTTTTTAAAATGGAAAGAGAAAACGATTCATTTATTTTGCCAATGACATGTATGCACAATCAAACTGGGCGGTACAAATTAGTAAAATCGAATTAAATTAGATAGATGACAGTATGGACAGATTGCATATTATGACCACTATGGAGGCCTAAAACTAATCCATCCATTGTCGTTCTATCCATCTACCCATCTATCCATCCTATTATTCCGTCTATCTATACCTGTCTGTCTGTCTGTCTGTCTATACCCGTCTGTCTATCTATACCTGTCTGTCTATCTATACCTGTCTGTCTGTCTGTCTGTCTATACCGGTCTGTCTGTCTAGATAGATAGATAAAGAAATATTAGATATTAGACATAAATAAATAAATAAATAATTAAATAATATGAAAACAAACAAAAGAATAAATGATGATATAACAATTATAATAAATTTTAATGTAATCTTGGAATTATTATTGTTTTTTATAATTTCCTTAATTTATTCTTGTCTGTATTTCTTTTTAAATTTCTTTTTATTCTTTTTAACTTTATTTCATATATTTATATTTATTTATTCTTTATTTTTTCATTTAGTATTATATTTATTTATTTAAGCATTCATTTATTTTATTTATTTTCTTTATTCCCACATTTACATCATGCACACTGAAACAAAAAATAAATAAATACATACATGTGGGAATAAAGAAATATAAAAATAAATGAATGCATAAATATATACAAAAATAAATGAAAGAGTATATAAAAGAATAACAATAAATGTACAAATAAATACAGAAAATAATAAATGAAGGAAAAAAGTAATACAACTTAAAAAATTCAGTATTAAATTTAAATAAAAATGAATTACATTTGTTTTATCAAGTAATTTATTCCTTTATTTTCCAATTATTTATTTTGATTTATTTTATTTAATTTGCTTGTTTGTTTTTTTTTGTTTTGTTTTTTTGGACCTCCGTAGACCTCATCCATAAAAAAAAAAAAAAAAGTGTATAATTAAATCTCAATATCTGATTTCATGGCTCCTGAAGTAAAACCAGCTGAAATCCACCCCATTTCTTCTCATTGAACATCTTGTTTAACTTTGAAATACATCACATTACAGGCTTTGCAAACAATGTTTCATGTTGCTTTTAATTGCTGGCCTTCAGACAACAAAACTGGAGAAGAGTCATTTGAAAAGTTTGGTTTGAGAAGTGCATTTGTTGTTCGTTTGACTCTGGGCAGATGTTACGGAGAGTGTGTGGTATTCATTTATGTGTAGTCGGCCCTCAGGAGAGACAGAGTCTTACAGCTGCCAATGAATCTAAATGATGTTATTTCATGCGCTTCACCTCAAGAGAAGAAGACTTTACACAAGCAGACTTCATAAAGACTGCACCACCTTGAATAACAAGAAAACACATTCCGTTGGGGAAATATAGTGTGAGAGGGTCGAAATTAAAGGGCTACTTCACCACTGGCAAAATGGGCTTTTAATAAAAAAAACTTTTCTGTAGAAAGGTGAAAAAAATGGAAAACAGACAAGAGAAGACAAGAGTTGTCTTTCCTTTTGTAAATACCCCATCCAATGCCACTCCCGGTCTGCTCCTATAGAGTGCATTAGTGCCCGCCCACTTTTTCCAGTGGTTCCGGAAGTATTTTTCCCATTCATTTCTCCCATAGGGATTTAATAACGTCTTTGTTAAAACATTATAAACCACAAACCAAACCAACCACACGAGGAGAATCACAACACTACAAACTTTGATTTGAAGCAAAAAAAATGTTTGACAAAAATACAAAGGACTGTGAACTTGACCGCTTTAGTGAGGGAAAGAACTACACTCCCATAAAGCATTGCAAACAGCATAATCAAATTAAAAACGATGGAGAAATATAACACTACTCATTTACAAATGTTGATTATATCAATAAAAGCAATCTATTTCAAGTTTATTGCAAAATATGCATATGCATATATATATTTTATTTTTTTCCAAAAAATTTTAGCACTCAACTACGTCATTTGCAGTGCTTCATGGGAGTGGGCGGAGCTAAAGAGCCATTTTGGTGCGTTTTACTTGTCTCGACTCTCTGATTGGAGGAATTTTCTCTGCAGAATTATGGGTAATGTAGTTTTTCCACCACAAATTCTGCTGTTAAACATATCTTATTGCTTTAAAAAACATGAAATAATGCAGGCTGATGGCTTCAGCATAAGCAAATTTCATCGATTAACAACCTCACAGCTCACAGTAGGGCCGTCTTTAAAGGTTTATGAGTTACAGTTTAAAATCAATTTCCATTTGGAGTTTTTACACAATCTGGTAGACTTTTGCTGACAAATAAACATGAACTTATCGGTCCAGAAAAAGTTGACGTTCATTTACATACATTACCCACACTGTATCAATACAAAGTGAGTTAAAAATCGACAAACTTATGCCGAGTGTGAGTTCTTAAAGTGACAGTGCACTGTTTACTCACTCCTCATGTTGTTTTATCCAGTAAACTACAGTCTGGCTATAAAATAAGCATGCCAAAATAATGAGTTAATGAATACTCAACCCCACATTATCTCATTTTGATGAGAAGAACATAAAATATTAGCCAAAAAATTACTCAAAATATCATGACATTTTATAAGGTTATTTTGTCATTTAATATCAGAGTCTGATGCCCCGCCCCCTCCATTATGTAATTAACATAAGTGGGCATGAAGTGTCCAACATCCCAACATTTTTTCATTTAATTAAGTGCATCATTCAGGTATTTAAAGTGCACTTATTCTATTTGTAATATCAGCGTGAACGCACGACTCACACTATAGTTGTGAGACTCTTTTCGCGCGTGAGCTAAAGACCTTTTCCAGCCAGAGTTCAACAGCTATATTTGCTAAGTGCAATCCATTACTGAAGCACTACAGTCTTCAAACAGTCGATTCCTCATCCGGTCAATGAGATCTAAAGGACACAGTGTCCACCGGGATGCGAGACTGGAGAATGTCAGAAGGTTTGAGGTCAACCAGCGGGTCACATGAGATGCGGGTCGAGTGATTTGTATTTTCACAGCCTAAGGCCTTAAAATGGTTTGTGCATTATATATTTTCAAAATCGAATAGTCTAGATCGCACAAGCTAGTCGTAGCAAAATCCTGTGTTCTTAGGCTGATTTTACTGATATTCTCTACTGTCTAACAGTAATATTTGAAAGAGTCTCTTCTGCTCACCTAAGCTGCATTTATTTGATGAAAAATACAGTAAAAAAATGTGAAATGTACAATTTAAAACAGCTGTTTTCTATGTGAATATATAGTAAAGTGTAATTTATTTCTGTGTTCAAAGCTGAATTTTCAGCATCATTACTCCAGTCTTCAGTGTCACATGATCCTTCAGAAATCATTCTAATATGATGATTTGCTGCTCAAGAAACATTTATTATTATTATCAATGCTGAAAACTGTGATACATTTACATTTTTAGAATTCTTTGATGAATAGAACATTCAAAAGAACACCATTTATTTAAAATATAATTCTTTTGTAACATTTTAAATTGCTGAATAAAACCTCCAGGACTGAAACAAGTCAGATTGATGAAAGATTATGAAATATAAAGAAACATCTTTACAGGAAAATCATGAACTGATGAATCATGCACAAAAAGACCAGGAACCCGTATGAAGAAAGCAAACGGTCAGTTTTGATTCCATGTTGACTTTAGGAAATAAGGAAGAGTGGAAAACAGGATTGTGAAGGCTGAAGGAATGAACTCCGGAGAGCCAAGAACCCGCGCCAGGCTGATCTGAACTCCGCCGTGAGGGCTGGCGAGCTCTTTATTGTTAATTAGAGAGAAGAGAGGGACTAATTACGCTCATAATGAGTTGGCAGGGTGAGGGGTGTAAATGAGACGAGAGGCTGCAGTCCTTCAAACTCAGACATTGATCCTCCTTCACGGCACTGTAAGACCTCCGAACTCAACTCAACTCACGTCTCGCCGCTGTTCTGCCCATTATGAGCCGAAGGGAGGAAAGGAATTCAATGGAAATATATAGAGAAGCCTCGATTAATTAAACAAATACAAAGCTGTACGGCACAGTCATGCACCAGGACACTGATCGCTCGACCAACAAACAACTGAAAATAAAACTTTACACAAATGTCCAGTAAACCAAAAAGACAGATATGTAATGTGTGTGTGTGTGTGTGTGTATATAGCGTTTAATTGTCATACAAATAACGTTACAAAAATGGTATTCAAATAGGCATCATGCAAAATATAAATTCTTCTTCATTTCTCTGTAATCTTTAGCTAATCTAAAATTAGTTGTACTCATATATTTTCAGTGGCTAATGGTGGATATAATATACGCCAATATAAATATATAATGGATTTTAAAGGTGTCCTAGAATTAAAAATTGAATTTACCTCGGCATAGTTGAATAACAAGAGTTCAGTACATGGAAATGACATACAGTGAGTCTCAAACTCTTGTTTCCTCCTTCTTATATAAATCTCATTTGTTTAAAAGACCTCAGAAGAACAGGTGAATCTCAATATAACACCGACTGTTACGTAACAGTCGGGATCATTAATATGTACGCCCCCAATATTTGCATATGCCAGCTCATGTTCAAGGCATTAGACAAGGGCAGCCAGTATTAACGTCTGGATCTGTGCACAGCTGAATCATCAGACTAGGTAAGCAAACAAGGACAATAGCGAAAAATGGCAGATGGAGCAATAATAACTGACATGATCCATGATATCATGATATTTTTAATGATATTTGTAAATTGTCTTTATAAATGTTTCATTAGCATGTTGCTAATGTACTGTTAAATGTGGTTAAAGTTACCATCGTTTCTTACTGTATTCACGGAGACAAGAGCCGTCGCTATTTTCATTTTTAAACACTTGCAGTCTGTATAATTCATAAACACAACTTCATTCTTTATAAATCTCTCCAACAGTGTAGCATTAGCCATTAGCCATGGAGCACAGCCTCAAACTCATTCAGAATCAAATGTAAACATCCAAATAAATACAATACTCGCATAATCCGATGCATGCATGCAGAATGCATGACGAACACTTTGTAAAGGTCCATTTTTAGGGTTATATTAGCTGTGTGAACTTTGTTTATGCAATGATAGAGTCGAGAGCTCGGGAGGGGGCGGAGAGCGCGAGCAATTAAAGAGCCGCAGCCTGAATCTGTGCATTTCTAATTATGCCCCAAAATAGACCGTTAAAAAATGAATTTAAAAAAAATCTATGGGGTATTTTGAGCTGAAACTTCACAGACACATTCAGGGGACACCTTAGACTTATATTACATCTTGTAAAAAAACGTTCGATGGCACCTTTAATGAAATTAATACTTTTATTCAGCAAAGGAGCATTAAATTGATTTAAAGAGACAGTAAAGTAAAAAGATTTCTAATAAATGCTGTTCTTTTGAAATTTCTATTCATCAAAGAATCCCGAAAAATACAATTTATGATGGTTTTCACAAAAATCTGAAGCAGTACAACTGTTTTCAACATTGATAATAATCAGAAATGTTTCTTGAGCAGCAAATCATCATATTAGAATGATTTCTGAAGGATCATGTGACACTGAAGACTGGAGTAATGATGCTGAAAATTCAGCTTTGATCACAGGAATAAATTATAGTTTACTATATATTCACATAGAAAACAGATATTTTTAATAGTAATAATATTACTGTATCAAATAAATGCAGCCTTGATAAGCAGAAAGAGACATTTAACTCTATATTTTACTTTTCACATTGTTATATTTTAAATGTATTTTAAACAAATGTGTTTATTTTGAACATTTATTTTACTCAAAATTATTGAAAAAAGTCTCTTCACAGTTCTGCCTGTAGATTGTGAAAGAGATGACATTTAACTGGCTAAATAAATAATTTTTTATCACTAGTTAAAACTGCTTTCACGTGTAATTTAGTGACATGTATCATACACCTTCCAAATTTCAAATTCACCAGGAAATGAGTTTTACGAAGTGTTAAATGCTTTAGTTTCGGTATGACTACAAGTGATAGACTTGGAGGAACACGTGTTAAAACCTGCCTGAATAAAGTTACAGCTGAAACCTTGAATAAAGTTTGTGTCTGCATACTCAATTTAACATGAACAAAAGCCAGACTGTGAGTAATGCGAGCCTCGTTTCCATTCTCATGGACTGAAATGTGTGTCTTCTCAGTATGAAAGCTCTCTCTCACCTGCAGCATGAAGATCATGCCCATGATCATGGAGTACATGTCGTATTTGCCCAGCTGTTTGCCCAGAGCTGAACTCATGGCCTTCAGGGCCTCCAGATACTGTTTCAGAACCTTCTTGCCCATGTTGCTCAGAACCTCAGACGTGTTTCCATCCACATAGAGCTTCATCCAGCTTCCGTGAGACTTCTCCGCCACGCGAAACAACTCGTAACCGTCCTCTGTGAGAGAGAAAGAGAGGAGCAAAAGAAATTTAACAGACATAAACAATGACTTTAAACAATGATTTTAAATGCTTTGTTACTGCTAAGGAACACAATAACTTAAATTAAATTATTTAAATTAAATTAACACAATTACTAAAATAAAATACATTAAAAAATACAAACCTAATAAAATTAAATGATTAATACACCTAATAAAATCAAAATAAATTACACAATTAATAAGATAAAATACATAAAAAAATACTAAATCCCCTAATAAAAATGACTGATGAAATCAGAACGCAAGTGACTGATTATTAAATTACAATAAAATAAAATAAAAAATACAAAAACCCCTAATAAAAATCATTACAATTACAACAGGGTTTCAGCGCTTCACCGCAATCAGCAATTACCAGGGTTCAAGTGTTTTAAGACCTTTAATTGTATGTACTGTATAAAATATACTATCTATTATTTAACAAGCCTGTAAGCAGCAAAATCAGAGAGGAAAAAGACCATTTTAGACATTTATATATGCAAAATAAAATAAATAAATAAAATGTAATTCACTTAATTTGTAATATTCATGTATGCATGCATGCATAGCACTTTTGGCATAGCAATATATATATATATATATATATATATATATATATATATATATATATATATATATATATATATATATATATATATATTTATTCACCAAATAATGATTTTGCATGATGTGGCTTTATATACTAGCCCCGATTTCACAGCCTAGTCCCAGACTAAAATGCATGTTTGAATTGTTTGAGCAATTCCAAAAAGAGGTCGTCGCACCATTGGTGCTCGGGCTCTAATAAAATTAGAATCAGTGCACCATCTTGGATTCTTTTCACTGAGCTCATTGCAATGCATTCTTATCAAAGAATAAATGTGATGCTGGCCAAAAGAAGGTGTTTTAGACAGCATAATTGTATTTCATAACAGCTTTCATGATGCTTGAATGCTCACTATGTTCTGAAACAGAGCCTCAGTGTTATGAAGACACCACGAGGAGGCTGTTGCATAAGAAGCAGGTGTCTGCTGGCTGTTTTAAAGCAGACAGACACTAAGGGCCTCACAGCGGGATCTCAGAGTGAGCTAACAGGCACGTCTGCCTACAGGACCCCTCCGTCTCGCTCTGTGCCTCTCTCTGTCTAATGTGTCTCTCCACATCTCTGAGCTCTGATTCTCCACACAACTGATGCGTGTAGAATGACACGCACACAACGGGAAACACACCTGACCCGAGAATTAAACGCACGAGGCTCTCTGAAATATGTCTGAGTGCAATTTAAAATGCATTAGGTGTAAACGCGAATCTTCTATCTACAGTCTTTCAGCTCAACTACTGGCACAGACAAACAGTTTAAGCAAGTCGACATGAAACAGACGTTGTGCTGGTCTTTTCTTCTCTATTGTGACGTATATATCCAAGTGAAATGCTTCTGGAACAGAAACAAATATAGGGCGGGGCTTGATTTTGTCTGTGAGGAATTGATTGGATGGTTGTGGTTTGCTATTGGTGGATCTCATGTGAGTGACAGGTTGCCCCGCCCTCATCATCAGAGAAGAGATGTTGATGCAAGAGTGAGGCACACAAACTGCTACCTGACATTGCTACAACATTCTATATTTTAATGACAGACATTTGAGGAAAAAAAAAAAAAAAAAAAAGAAGAGAACTGAGCCACAGTAAAACAAGGACACACATTAAGTATGTACAACAAACAACCCGCTGGCATTGAGGTGGCCAAGCATGCATACTTATTGTATAACATACTAAAAGCATCCACTTAAAACAGCATCTTTATACAATAAGCCTCTCAAATGCAAACTGTTTGCACGCACAACACGAATTACTTTAAATATAATAGCCAAATTATCTAAAGACACTAATGCAAAAACGTACAAACATGTCCTGTATCTCAATTTGCATACTAAAGCGTGCACTTAAAATTGAATCTTTATGCAATAAGCTTCTTTGTTTTAAACTGTTTGCATGCACAAAATGAATTAACAACCAGCCAAATTACCTTAGGATACTAATGGATGCTAAATTACTAATGGATGCTAAACGAATTACCTTAAAATTCAAAATTAATTACCATGGCAACTGAAAAAGTTACTCTTAATCTGAAGTGCACTGGGGTTGTTTGTAAAATTCATACATGCACAGATAAACACTTAAGGTGCATCCCAATTTGCATAATTCTGCACTATTCTATGCCTTTTTGTAGTATAAATAGTGTGAGTAGTGTGTTCACACTGAACATTCCAAACAGAATAAGTGCACTTTAAATACCCGGATGATGCACTTAATTAACCCCCCCCCCAAAAAAAGTGTGGAATTTTGGACACTTCATGCACTCAACTGTCACAGCTTTAATTGCATAATAGAGTGGGCGGGGCATCAGCCTCCGATATTGAATGACAAAATAACCTTGTAAAACTCATACACTACACAGTTGAGTACATGCATAGTGCATAAAATAAGTCCATAGAGTATAATGTGTCATTTGAGACACAACTTTAGAAAATCAACCAGATATAAAACCAAATGAGCACCTTTGGCATAATATGTATTTACCATATTATGATTGTGCATGATGTGGCTTTATATCTATCCAAATAGCACGTATTATATATATATATATACAGTACAGTCCAAAAGTTTGGAACCACTAAGATTTTTAATGTTTTTAAAAGAAGTTTCATCTGCTCACCAAGGCTACATTTATTTAATTAAAAATACAGTAAAAAACAGTAATATTGTGAAATATTATTACAGTTT
This sequence comes from Megalobrama amblycephala, assembly GCF_018812025.1. Classification (NCBI taxonomy): domain Eukaryota; kingdom Metazoa; phylum Chordata; class Actinopteri; order Cypriniformes; family Xenocyprididae; genus Megalobrama; species Megalobrama amblycephala. Next base: position 17,288,114 of record NC_063047.1, on the reverse strand, counting down.
AAAATAACTGTTTTCTATTTGAATATATTTCACAAAGTAATTTATTCCTGTGATCAAAGCTGAATTTTCAGCATCATTACTCCAGTCTTCAGTGTCACATGATCCTTCAGAAATCATTCTAATATGCTGATCTGCTGCTCAAGAAACATTTAATGTGTACAATTGTACAAAATATTTGTGTACAATATTTTTTTTCAGGATTATTTGATGAATAGAAAGTTCAAAAGAACAGTGTTTATCTGAAATCTAATCTTTTGTAACATTATAAATGTCTTTACTGCCACTTTTGATTGATTTAATGCATCCTTGCTGAATAAAAGTATTCATTTCTTTAATTTCTTTTCAAAAAAATAAAAATAAAAATTCATACTGACCCCAAACTTTTGAACGGTAGTGTATAATGCTACAGAAGCTTTGTATTTCAGATAAATGCTGTTCTTTTGAACTTTCTATTCATCAAGGAATCCTGAAAAAAAAGTACACAACTGTTTTCAACATTGAAAATAATCATAAATGTTTCTTGAGCAGCAAATCAGCATATTAGAATGATTTCTGAAGGATCATGTGACACTGAAGACTGGAGTAATGATGCTGAAAATTCAGCTTTGCATCACAGGAATAAATTACTTTGTCAAATATATTCAAATAGAAAACAGTTATTTTAAATTGTAATAATATTTCACAATATTACTGTTTTTTACTGTATTTTTAATTAAATAAATGTAGCCTTGGTGAGCAGACGAAACTTCTTTTAAAAACATTAAAAATCTTAGTGGTTCCAAACTTTTGGACTATACTGTATAATATATATATATATATATATATATATATATATATATATATATATATATATATATATATATATATATATATATATATATATATATATATATATATATTTATATTTATTTATTTATTTCATAAATTATATGAAAATTTTGATTTAGATTTATCTGCCAATTTATCGGTTATTGGCTTTCAAATACAAATAATTACTGGTTATCGGACAAAATTTTCACATTGGTGCATCCCTACTATGCATAGATATGTTTACGTGTAATCTCTCAGCCAGTGCTTCAACTGCAGAAAAACTTCAATAAAACAGCTTGAGAATAATCTCACACATAGCATTACATTTACCTCAGGAAAGTCATTTAGTGTCCACAGCATGTTAGTTCACTAGAGAAATGAACTCTAGAGGGAGCATTTCACTTAATATATGCAGTATATTAGCTTATATATTCATTATATTTACTTTATCAGTTAGTAATGTCTTAATTATTTAATGTTTATGACAGTAACTGTGTAAATGATTATATTTCAAAAATGAATTGGGGGTAGAAAAATAACTGAAAAGTAATATATATATTGTGTTTTAGATAAAGTATAAAACATTTTTTATATATTTTTTTTTATTTATATATGTAAAAATGAATTCTAATCATGCATGCTACTTAGCACAGATAGTATGTAAAGCCACACATTCCTCAAGGCCATGTAATATTTCTTTCCCAGATGTCTGTTTTCTCCGAGCGTCTATGAAGCATCCTAATGGGTCCGACTGTGTGAACCCTACAGACACAGAGGTGATAAACCGAGACTGATGGAGATCATGTTAACCCAGAGAAAAAAGTGATGAATGAGACAATTACTAAGCGTTAGCGGGTAAAACAGAAGATCAGAGGCGTTTCACATGAATCTACTCTCTTATGAATTCTCTGCTGGAATGTTCATCTAATTGTCATAACACAAATAAGTGAGGCTGTGACTAATCAATTATATGATTATGCTGAATTAGCCCATGAATCCATGTCAACGGTTATGACAGTGAAACATAGTGTTATTTCCACAGTATCGGCTCAAAGTCATGTATATTACAGCTGTGAGATACATAACGGCGATACAGCAGTGAGAAACCACGGATGATTCTCAGAAAGCGGTTCTTCCTCTCGTAGACACAGCAGCGTCTAATGAAAGCTTAATTCACAGCATTGATCACAGAGCAGGAGAGTTAACGGGGCGTCCGCTGGGACCAGCCTCTCCCTGCTCCCGGAATAATGCTGATTATTCATGAATATTTACTGCTGGAAATCAGAGAGAAAACAAGGAAAGAGAATGGAGAGAGAGAGAGATGGACAGACGGATGGAGAGATTCAGGGCCGCATAATCTTATTTATAACTTTTTATTTTCTTACTTAAGAGAAAAACTTGATAATTTGTATTCCTAAAAATATTTCTTAAGATATTAAGAAAATAATATACGGAAAAAAAATTTGGTTACACTTTATTTTATAGTGTCGTAGTTACATTGTAATTATTCAAATAAGTACTGAGTAATATTAATTAACTACATGTACTTACTATAGAATTACATTTAGGGTTTGGTTTAGGGTTAGTTACTTGTAATTATGCATAATTTACTGTTATTGCTATAGTAAGTACATGTAGTAACGTGTAACTACGGTACTGTAAAATAAAGTGTTACCAAAAAATTCTTAAATTGCTCTTTACAAAACTTTCTTGGAAAGAATCTTCTTAAAAACAGTCATACACCACCTCTTAAAGTAGGTTTAAACTTGTTTAAACTAGTCTAAAATCCCCAAAGGTAAGATGTTTAATTCATTTATTGTGTTGTTTTTAATTAAGTCATGTAATTAAACAATACAACATAACACTAGCTACTAACGAGTCCTCTGAAGTGACACTGACGATCGATGATGTAAACAATGACCGGTCAAACAGGGATCTAGTGATAGATGTATGGGAGAGAGAGAGTGTGTGTGTGTGTGTGTGTGTGTGTGTGTGTGTGTGTGTGTGTGTGTGTGTGTGTGTGTGAGGCCACTCTCTCTGCATCTGGCCAGTGCAGGATTCTGAATGCTCCTGTCATAATGACGGATGTCTCTCCTCACACACCAGCCTCTCTGAGATCCTCCTCAGGACGTCTGCGTCTCCTTCCATCAAAATACCTTTCAATAAACCTTTCAAGTAATCTGATGGCGTAATCATCACTCTTTTGTGCTGATGGTGTGTGTGTGTGTGTGTCATGAGAAGATCCTCTCTGGTTTAACTGGTCTGGGCTTTTATTTGCTGTGCTATATTAATAAAGATCAGTGTGTGTGTGTGTTTGTGTGTGAGCTCAGGATGTGCTTAATAATGCAGTTCATAATGTATCCTGGGTGAAGTGCTGAAAATAGTACAAAAGGAGAAACCTCTGGGGAGGTTCAGATTGGCACACTATCATGCTATTTTTGTAGTATGCAGTATGTATACTGTGCATAGTGAATGAAATACCCAGAAGAGCTCCTATGTTTGCCAAAATATGCAGTATACCTCGTGCAATGTGCTCGACTTTGACTAGCATGACAAATGAACTAAATGCAATCATTAAGAGCGATGCCCTTCTGCATTATTACGATTCGAAATATGTCATATAAATATTGCAGTACGTTAGAATACAGTTCATACCCTCTCTGCGCTTCACACACACACACACACACACACACACACACACACACACACACACACACACACATGGGTAAAGCAGGTCAGGATCTCTAGTGTGACTCAGGGTTCTGCTGCATGTTGCATGTTAATAATGCACAAGCTTCAGCTCTCAGCATGTTACCGTGGGAAAAGTGTTATCTGGAGAAAACCTCCAACGTCTCGCTTTCAGGTCAATGTGCTTAGAAAACCTCTGATGAGTGATTCTCCTCTTAATCACAATAATTCATCTGCAATTTAATTAAGTGCTTCATTAGGCTGCAAAAGCATGATGGAGAACTTCTACATCGCGAAGAGAGAAAGACAGACATGGGTGAAGTGAGTTCATATTTGCCTGTACGTCACACAGAGACTGAAGAGCTGACCTCTAACAATCTCATGTTTTTGAATTTCCTTCAGAAAATGGAAGGACGAAAGCGGGTGGCGGCAGTTTGTCGTCCTCATCAATCAGATCTTAACCTCCACACGCCTCCCGAACCTTCACTTGAGCTCAGGTGAAAGAGCTGAAATACGATGTCTAATGCATATTGTAGACAAAAATGACAAGAGTTGGCTGAAATCGCAAGCTTTGATTCGATTGGCTGGCTCTGGATTTGTGTGCAACGCAATAAAATGCAATGCAATAAAATGCAATGAAATAAAATGCAATAAAATAAAATGCAGTAAAATAAAATGCAATAAAATGCAATGCAATAAAATAAAATAAAAAATAAAATATTGAAAAATTTAATAAATAAAAATAAAAAATGAAATAAATAAAAATTAAAAAAATAAATAAAAATAAATCTATAGTTCTAAATGTTTTCCAAACTTTTGATTGGTAGAGTATATTTCATTTAATTTTGTACTCAAGTACTCGAATTCATAGAAAACGAGTAATTTATTCCTCAAACATTTGAATGTTATTTAATGATAAGTGTGATGCGCACATGAAATATAAATTGTATTTAGTTTTATTCATAAATGTTATCAATAAATGTTTGAAACTTCAACAACCTATGCTTTTTCTTTATATAAAAATAAAAATACATGAACCATATGAATGAATAAAAAAGTCATTTGAAAAGTAGACTGCTGCTTTTAGTGCACATTTACAAAGTGTTTACATAAAGCCAAATCACATTTTCATCCCTTCACATGTTCTCATTCAAAGACCATGAGCCAGCTGTGAAGAAAATACGCTCTGTCGGCTTAGCATTTTCTTCCCACCATAAAAGCGGATCCTCATCCGGAGGGAAGAATCAGCATCTGTGCAGCTGGGCGCGGATCGACTTTGCTGTGCACTTATTTGAATGGGTTTTTTTCTCATGCCAATCTTTTTTTGTGATAACAACAAATTTAGATAAACCCGCTCCTAAATGCACAGAGGGGGAAAGAATTGTGGTTGGCTACTTTTCATGTCAATCAAACAATGTCTTCATGCTGACAATCTGACTACACGAGATATAACCTCTAAGAAAACAAGTCAATGCAATCAGTGTCAGTGTTTCTGAACTCCCTGAAACGCCTCATTGTAGCCTTGAGTTTTCTTCACAATATTCCTCATTTAAATAATTCATATGCAGAATAAAGGGGCGGGGCCTGGTTGAGTTAGTTAGTAGTGTGATGAAACTGGAGGTTATGGTAAGGGGCGGGACATTTCCCAAATGACCAATCACAACACACTGCTCCAGCCGACCAATCGGAGCACATTGTGCTTTTCAGAAGGAGGGGCTTCATAGAGACAGGAACTAAACAGAGCGTTACTGACAGACTGGGAAGAGAGGAGCTGCAACAATGGAGAATTTGAGGAAAATAGTCAACATTCAAACATGAAAACCTGTTCTAGTAGAGCCCAAAAACAACATCAAGACTTTAATATGGTATAATATGGCCTCTTCAAAGTGAAAATGTCAGCAGACATCACCATCCAACACGATAACACTGAATAAACACACTTAAGCCAGCAAAACTCTCAATACAGTGAGATGTGAGAAGTGAATGGGCCAGAGATTGATGTTTGTTGGAGGCCAGAGATCCTGCTGAGAGAAAATACAGCCGAACCGCTACAGAGACAGCGGAGGACACACACACACACACACACTGACACACACGTCTGGGCTTGAGCTAAAGGGTATAAATTCTGTATTTCTATGGATGTGCTCTAAAGGTGTACTCAAACTCATGCTCTTATGTCGGGTTCCTGACAGCAGTTTATGAGCTTGTTACTCAAGCAGCAAAAAGGTGAAAATAAAACTGAACTAGACTGAAATCACAGAGCCAACAACAAGACAGACGCTTGTCACTTTCTTGAGTTCACAACAAAAAGCTCTAGCTAGTGGCCAACTCTAGTGTGCACACTTGAGTACACTCTGAATAACCCTGACTGTGGTATTTTAGTATTATAATATTTATATATTATTATAGTATTTTCAAATTTTAAAAATGTTCTAATGTGCATTTGTTATTCGTTGTAGTTTTTTAAACATTTCAATTTAGCTTTGATTTATTTATTTATTTTGGGATGGATGGATGGATGGATGAATGGATAGATAGATAGATAGATAGATAGATAGATAGATAGATAGATAGATAGATAGATAGATAGATAGATAGATAGATAGATAGATAGATAGATAGATAGATAGATAGATAGATAGATAGATAGATAGATAGATAGATAGATAGATAGATAGATAGATAGATCAGCAAGGATGCATTAAATTGGTCGAAAAGTGACAGACATCTTTTGAAACAAAGTAAAAGTATTTACTATTTCAATTAAAATGTTAATTTGAACTTCTTTTTTTTAAATAATCCTTTTTAAAAAAAAAAAAAAAGTATCACTGTTTCCACAAAAATATGAAGCAGCACAGCTGTTTTCAACCCTGTTTGTGGGCTGGCCATCTCTCATGTGTTACTCACCCTTGTGGAAGGTGGGATTGCTGTCCTGCAGGAGCCGGCTGAGCTGGTGTCCGTTGAGCTGGAGGAGGCGGAGCTGCTCTCGGAGCGATAACTCCTCAAACACGGCCGGAATCAAATGGCCCACGCTGTTCTGGGAGATGGGTAACCCCAGAGCCAGGGCGAGGGTGGGGGTCAGATCCACCTGCTCCAGGACGTCCGGCTCCTCCAATCCCGCTGCAACAAGAAGACACGCTTCATTAACGGCTTTAAGATTTACAGCACTTTTCTGTCCATGAGATGAGCTTTCAAAAACACTTCAGTCCCTGCTGTAGAGAAACACAATATCACTGTTTTTGGTGAAATATTTTGGTAAGCATCGAAGCGTTTTCTCCGTCCGTCCGTCTGTCTATCAATTCAACCATCTATTTATCCATCCATCCATCCATCCATCCATCCATCCATCCATATCTAACCAACCATCCATCCATCCATCCATCTAACCAACCATCCATCCATCCATCCATCCATCTAACCAACCATCCAACCATCCATCCATCCATCCATCCATCCATCCATCCATCTAACCAACCATCCATCCAACCATCCATCCATCCATCCATCCATCCATATCTAACCAACCAACCATCCATCCATCCATCCATCCATCCATCTAACCAACCATCCAACCATCCATCCATCCATCCAACCATCCATCCATCCATCCATCCATCCATCCATCCATCCATCCATCTAACCAACCATCCAACCATCCATCCATCCATCCATCCATCCATCCATATCTAACCAACCATCTATCCATCTATCCATCTAACCAACCATCCAACCATCCATCCATCCATCCATCCATATCTAACCAACCATCCATCCATCCATCCATTCATCTAACCATCCATCCATCCATCTCTAACCAACCATCCATCCATTCATCTAACCATCCATCCATCCATCCATCCATCTAACCAACCACCCCCATCCATCCATCCATCAATCCATCCATCCATCCATCCATCCATCCATCTAACCAACCACCCCCATCCATCCATCCATCCATCCATCCATCCATCCATCCATCCATATCTAACAACCATCCATCTATCCACCCACCCATGCATCTAACCATCCATTCATCTAACCATCCATCCATCCATATCTAACCATCCATCCATCCATATCTAACCATCCATCCATCCATCCATCCATCCATCCATCCATCCATATCTAACCATCCATCCAACCAACCAACCAACCAACCATATCTAACCATCCATCCAACCAACCAACCAACCAACCAACCATATCTAACCACCCATCCATCCAAACATCCATCCATCTAACCATCCATCCATCCATCCATCCATCCATCCATCCATCCATCCATCCATCCATCCATCCATATCTAACCATCCATCCAACCAACCAACCAACCAACCAACCATATCTAACCACCCATCCATCCAAACATCCATCCATCTAACCATCCATCCATCCATCCATCCATCCATCCATCCATATCTAACCATCCATCCAACCATACATCCCTAACCAACCATCCATCCATCCATCCATATCCATCCATCCATCCATCCATCCATCCATCCATCCATCCATCCATCCATCCATCCATCCATCCATCCATCCATCCATCCAACCAACCATATCTAACCATCCATCCATCCATCCATCCATTCATCTAACCAACCATCCATCCATTCATTCATCTGAGAGATAGTGTGGGTATATCCATCCATATCTAACCAACCATCCATCCATATCTAACCAACCATCAATCCCTCAATCCATCCATTTTTTCTACAACGTTCCTTCTCGTTCCAATGCTGTTCTGCAAACTAACACCCAAAATGAAGACATATTATCCATATTAAGACATGGATGCATATTCACTTGATGACACTGAATAAACAATTTATACATGCTAAATCAATAATATATTCTTCACATCAGTAATACATCAGCGTTTAAGTCAGTGTTTCCTGCTCTGAGCTGCTGATGAATCTGTAGCGCCAACTCAAAAGATGCATTTATAATTTAGCCGAATGGTGTTGTGTTGCTTTTGCGTTGTCCTCACTGGATTTGCACACTAATAAACAAGTACATCCCTAAATCAACTGTTGAATCAGACTGAATCAACCACAGGAGTCTGAACAGCGATGCAAAATCTTACATGAGATATGAAGGAAAACAACTGAAAACTGCTTATTAACAAGTCTGCCGCTTCTCTCTGGATGGCGCTGGTGTTACCTGTGGATACAGCGTTCTGATGGACGATGAGGTCAGCATGCGGCGGGTGTGAATATGAGCTCATCTTTAAATAAAAACAGCGTGCTGCAAGAGGAAGCTGGTGTGAATGTGTGTGTGTGTGTGCGAGTGTATAAATGAGTAAGAGATCACAAAAATAGATCAGGCAGGAAAAGAAACAATTATCACATTCACCCTGACAGTCTGCTGTAGACAGATGCTCTGCCACTCCACACTTTCATTTAGGAGAGAAAAAGAGAGAGAGCATAGGGATGAGTAGAAGTGGTTAATGAGCATCTCTCACAGATTTTCACACTCTAGGGCGCGAGTATAGTGTGTGTGTGTGTGTGTGTGTGTGTGTGTGTTTAACCACACGTGGTTATGCATGCGTCATGTACTGCGTCACATGATCAGTGCGACGACCGCTGAGCCTGCTCTGTGTGTGTCACAATCAATTACACACTGGACTCAATGCAAATTAATCCATTATAAAACAGTGGGGGGAAAATGAATTAATGCTTTATATTATTAGACAGAGATGAATCAGAAGGTAATTTAAAACCCCCGGGGCATAAAATTATCCAGAAACTCACTGCGGCATTCCTGTAATGCAATCAAACTGTCACAGACATTTGTGATTTAAAGGGGTCATGATATGAGAATCAAATTTGCCTTGACCTTTTGACATATAAGAGGTCTTTGTACCAAAGTTTTAAAACATCCTGTGAGTTTCAAAGCTTAAAACATCCTCCTCATTATAAACAACGCGTTTAATTAATCAAGCTCCAATTTTGATATTGCACGGTCTTTGACATCACATGGCCAAATACATTTGCATATGACAGCTTTTAGCTTTGCACATGCTGTTAGTGTCAGTAAGATTTTATTCAAAGGAAACTGAAAGTTTTATTCAGAAAAGAAGCATTAAATTGATCAAGTAAAGACATTTATAATGTTACAAAAGTTTGTATTTTAAATAAATGCTCTTCTTTTGAACTTTTTTATTCATCAAAGAATCATGAAAAATAAAATGTTTAACACTTTCCACAAAAATATGAACTGTTTTCAACATTGATAATAATAATGAATGTTTCTTGAGCATCAAATCATCATATCAGAATGATTTCTGAAGGATCATGTGACACTGAAGACTGGAGTAATGATGCTGAAAATCACAGGAATAAATTACACTTTACTATATATTCACATAGAAAACAGCAGTTTTAAATTGTAAAAATATTTCCACATTTTTTACTCTATTTTTGATCAAATAAGCACAGTCTTGGTGAGCAGAAGAGACTCTTTCAAACACAGAACAATTTCTAAGAACTTAAAGTCAAAGAAATGACATACTTTGAAGTGAGAGAAGATTTTACAAGTCCTAAAATGTACTTCATTTTATTCATTGGGAAATGAATTGGCAAACTCTACTGTAATCTTTATTAAATAAATTCTAACTGGCATTAAATTACTACATTACCTACAACTTTAAATTTTGGCTGTTACTGGTGCAAGAAACCTTGACTAACACTATAAGAGGAAAAAAAATAAGTAAAAGTATGCAAATAATTGCAAATGTTCAAGCAAAGAAAGTGTGAAACACAGCAGGCTCTTTTTTTGTGGAATAATTGCCCTTCATCAGCACAGGGAATACGGTCTTGATTATGTGAAAAATATCTACACTTTGAGCTCATATTTTTGTGCATAAACCACCTCTTGCAAATGATTTAAAATGCAAGAATGGTTCAAACAACTCCTGAACAGATGAACAGATGCGTATAGCTTTGCACATTCTAAGAATATCTTGCACAGTCATTAACGCTGACATGAAAAATGCAACTGTTTTTGATTTAGGCATTGTTCGTTGTCGTGCTCTTACACGTAATCGCTGCGGAGAGCTTTTCTTATGCTGAAACAGACCTTTGATTCTGGAAGAGTGTGCATCTTCATGTTTCTTGAGCTTTCACAGCAAAGAGTAAATCCACTAACACTAAAGGCACGTTCAGCCCCGCATCCCTCACAAAAACATTCATCCTCTGAAACGCATCAGTGAATATGCTGGTTGTTATCCGTTAATCTGATTTAAAGAGAGGTAAAAATGAAAAATCATCACTTCAGTCACACCAACTCACATGGGGACTGATTTACACAAACTTTTATTGCGAGTAAAGCTTGTTTGCCGGAGCCTGCGGACTATTAGAGCCCTTGTTTAGCTGGGATATTTGTCATACGGCAATTATTGGATGCGGCTTAACAAATGTGGGAGGAAATCCTGGCCAGTATACTTTATTGAAGAAATAAGACATCAAATACACAGCCCAGACCTAAAATAACTTTAGTTTCAAACTTTGCAGTTTGCAAAAATCGATAGAACATCCTCCAAAATGTTTCTCTTGAACTTCAAAGAGAGTCGCAGAACCTTTTCGTTTGGAGGAGAAACTTAATGCGAGTAACCTTTACTTCAAAACACCATGAGATAATGTCATTTTTTTTTGCAAACAGACATCCCAAAAGTCAAATTCACCAGCGAAAACCCACCAACAGCCTGAAATATTCAAGAAGGGTATAACTTCATACCTCCAAATAAGGGTGGGAACTCCAAAAGAGGGTGTGGCTTCCTCCCGTTGACAGACAGACGCAAGACACGCCCCCCAAAACTAGTGCAATCTCTGATTCTAAAGATTTCATTGGACAATGCAATCACAGTGCTACAGTAAATACTAACCCCTAATCTTAGCATGAGGAGACTCCGCCCACTTTTGTAGTCCTCTCCAAAACAAGCGCACATCCATCTTTAGAATACTGTGTTTGATCTTCTGTTTCTGCGGAAGCTCTAAATATTTCTATGGCATCGCTGTAATTAGCTGGTGAAGTGGATTTACAAATGTCACTTAGGCCGGGAAGATTTTAAAACGAGCGGTTCATTCATAAATCTGTAAGATCTTACCTTCATGCTGTCGAAATACAAACCGGAAGACAGAACACAATGAGCGCAGCGCTGAAAAGGGGCGGGGCTACAGAAGGTCTCTATCTACTTGAAATGTTCACCTGTCAGTGCTGCTCACCTTTCCTCCTGAAGGCGGGGCTAATGAGCAGGAGCGGCGTGTTGATTTCCGGTTCAGACGATCCGCCGTGACTGCCGGTTTCAGACATGCCGTGATCTCCACACAGAACCAGTAAGTTGGGCAGCGTCCCTTCAGATTCCTGAAACACACAAATTGTTCAATATATTAATATTTGTATTATTAATCTAAATAAGTATTGTTTTTACTTATTAATAATAAAAAATGCTTAAATGTAACATTAGTACAGACATTTTAAAAATAGTCAGATTATACAGATGCACAGACATACACAGAAAAAAAGATTTATAATATTATATATTATACATGCAAAATTGATAGAAAATGAGTGAAATGGGTTATTTTGGGGTCTGGGACAGGGTTAAAACATGAAACATAGCCAGCAGAAAATAAAAATGGTGAAGAAATTATTTTTTTTTTAATATCATTTACAGTTGTTTTAATGTTTTTTTTTTTTTTTCTTCATGTATTTTTTTTTCTTAATCACCATTTATTTTTCTGTTCAAATGTACATATCTTTCAAAAGTTTGGTGTTCATAAGAATTTAATGTTTTTGAAGATTTCTTTTAATGTTTTGAAAAGTCTCTTCTGCTCACTAAGTCTGCATTTATTTTTTATCAAAAACACAGTAAAAACAGTGAAATATTATTAGAAATCAAAATAGCTGTTTTCTATGTGAATATATAGTACAATTTAATTTATTCCTGTGATCAAAGTTTTTTTTTTTTGTAAACCCATATTAAAAAAAACATTTATAGTTTTTTATATGGGTTTTTTCTTAATGTATTTTTTTAATTGCCTTTTTTCTGTTTGCTACTGTTCAAATGTTTTGTATTCAAATGTACATATGTACATGATTTATTTTAACGTTTTGAATAGTCTTTTGCTCAGCAAAGTTGCATTTATTTGATCAAAAATACATTAGAAAAATGTGAAATATTATTAGAATTTAAAATAGCCATTTTCTATGTGAATATATAGTAAAGTGTAATTTATATCCAGTGTTCAATGCTGAATTTTCAGCATCATTACTCCAGTCTTCAGTGTCACATGATCCTTCAGAAATCATTCTGATATGATGATTTGCTGCTCAAGAAACATTTCTAGATCTTACCAACCCCTTACAGACCAAAATAAATGTTTGTAATGTCTTGTCAGTTTTCAGGAGGCTCTGCTGTATAATTGTGTGTGTTTGTGCGTCATGAGTGTTTGTGTGCACAAGAGGAAGTGAGAGTTTAGGAGAGACACTGGATTGCTGTCCTCTCCACTAGAGCAAATCACTGAGCCGCAGGGACACGTGTCTCTCTCTCTCTGCCATCAGGGACGGGGGACGATCCGCTCTGTTTCACATCAAAGGGTCTCTCAGTGCGTTGGACCACTTGATTCCCTCATGCACACACACACACACACACACACACACACACTGAACAGCCGTCCTTCACTCACTCCTGGGCCTCATACCGCTGCGCTCACAGCTGGCCGGCCGTCGCTCCAAACGCTCTCACTGAGCCCTAACACTACACTAATGATGCTACGCTAACAACAAGTCCTCTGCTCGCAGCGGTTCAAATATTCATGAGCCCACTAAACGTATGCTAATGACTGCCCTTCCCTCCCACCCCTGCTAATGCACGCTAATGACAAGCCGCGTGAATAAAGCCATTTGAAAACACTGCCTCACTCATGGCCTATTATCCGCCAGCAGTGTGGTAAAATAATAGCATGCATTGACAGGTGTGATTTAAGTCACGGTGGCGGGAAAACGCAAACGTAAATTAGCTGAGGGGAAAAATTAACATGGTGTGATTGACCAACACATCACTGTCAAGTACAAGTTAAACTGCTTCTGGAGTCATATTTTAAACATTAAGGCATCTGAAAAGTAGCAAATACAAATAATGAAAGCATTGCAAAACTTCTGGAAATAAAATAAATAAAAATAAAATAAAATAATAATAAAAAAATAAAAAAAATAAATAAAATAAAATAAAATAAAATAAAATAAAATAAAATAAAATAAAATAAAATAAAATAAAATAAAACATTAAGGCATCTGAAAAGTAGCAAATACAAATAATGAAAGCATTGCAAAACTTCTGGAAATAAAATAAAATAAAAAATAAAAAAAATAAATAATAAAATAAAATAAAATAAAATAAAATAAAATAAAATAAAATAAAATAAAATAAAATAAAATAAAATAAAATAAAATAAAATAAAATAAAATAAAATAAAATAAAATAAAATAAAACAAAACAAAACAAAACATTAAGGCATCTGAAAAGTAGCAAATACAAATGATGAAAGCATTGCAAAACTTCTGGAAAAAATAAAATAAAATAAAATAAAATAAAATAAAATAAAATAAAATAAAATAAAATAAAATAAAATAAAATAAAATAAAAAAAAATTAAATTAAATTTCATTAAACATTAAAACATCTGAAAAGTAGCAAATACAAATGATGAAAGAATTGCATCTGGAAATAAAATAAAATAAAATAAAATAAAACAAAACAAAACAAAACAAAACAAAACAAAACAAAACAAAACAAAACAAAACAAAACAAAACAAAACAAAACAAAACATTAAGGCATCTGAAAAGTAACAAATACAAATGATGAAAGCATTGCAAAACTTCTGGAAATAATAAAATTAAATTAAATCAGCACAACAGGACTGTGTATGACATTGTGGCCGGCACTATTGTGGTCAAGAGAAACAGGCTTAGATGACTTTGCCATTAAAGTCATTATCAACCCAACTTTATAATGCAAAAACAAGCTCATAGACAAAGGAGAGCAAACCAGCTGCAGTGGCACATACTGAACTGAACTAAGGCTATTGGCCTCTCAAAGAACTGCCACTTTAAGTGCTGAACACGTTATTTCCAGTATTTCTCACCCATCTCTTCTGGACATTTAGTTTTGTAAGCATGAATTGCTTTCTCAGAAGTATTTTTAATCTCATTAAACATTAAAGCATCTGAAAAGTAGCAAATATAAATGATAGAAGCATTACAAATATTTGATTTTATATATATACACGTAACAAACTTTTAATTTGCAAATGATTAATCGTGATTAATCATTTGCAAATTAAAAGTTTGTTACGTAATTATGTGCGTGTCCTGTGTATAATAATTATGTATATATAAATATATGCACATACATGTATAAATTTAAAAAATATATACATGTATAAATAAATATACATATTTATATATATTTTAGATTACATATAAATATAAATATTTTATATATAAATATAATTTTTTTCTTAAATATATACATGTATGTGCATGTATTTATATATACATAATTTACACAGAACACACACATAATTACGTAACACAGACTATATATCTCAAGAAATTTTGCATCTCCAGTAAATGCATCTTGATTTAAAGTCAATAATTTTACAATGGAGCTCTGCTCTAAAAACACTTTGGCTGTTTCTAGATTACCAAATCTGAGCAAAACGGCATGAGGACGGCCGCCCATAAAGGGTCCTGTCAGCCAACACCTGTTCGCAGTTTGTGGGATTTTAAGGCACTCATTTTCCTGAAACAAACACTGAGGTGCTGTAATGGAGATGGATGAGTCTCAGGCTGTAACACAGCGTTCATATCACAGGGTTAAGGATGAAGAACAGCCAACAACGCAAGCAAAATAAATAACTCCATTTAAGAATATAAAGTGCTCTTCTTTTCCTCCTTCATAAGCCGTTATCCCCCATGATACCATAAAACACACTGAAAATAGAGCATTTCCCCATACGATTCAACACTAGGAAGCTTAAAGTGGAACAAAACTAATAAAGAAAGGCGACATTGCACCAAAAGGAGCTTTGAAAAATAATTCAACATCAAGCAGCCACCGGGAGTTCGTTCAAAACATTACAGAAACCAGCGCAATAAAATAGAAACGTGTGTGAATTTATCTCAGTGATTTGTTGGGCGTTTGGAGACAGACGAGACTGAATCAAACACCGTGTTCATGTAGGAACGGACTATTATTAAGTGATTCCTGACTTCAGGACACAGTGATTTGGTTTGAGAAAAGGTGCGAGCTGCTGAGAAAAATGAGTCGAATGTGAAAATGGAGAAAGGTAAAGGAATGAAAGATGCTTCCTGCCATCTTAACAGCTCCGCGAGAGGCTTTCAAGAAACCTTGAGGAATTACAGGCGGCGTGAATGAATAGTTCAGCTAAAGCGAGTCATTATTTACTCCCTCGAACCGCTTTCTTCTGTGGAACAAAACAGGAGAAATTCTACATTCTAATTCTAATCTTTACTCTCCAAATATGATTTACATATGCACATATTCAAATGTCTAAGACAGTTTCATTTTGAACTGATTTTCTATAAATAACGACTTACTCAACCCTCATGCGACTTCATACAGAGTTCACGAGTTATTATTGTTATTTTAGTATATTGAGATACTATTATAGTTTTTATTAATATTTTGAATTAAATGTTATGTTTATCATTTCTGTTTTCATTTTAATTTCAGTTGAAGACTTTTTTTTTGTTTTAGTTTTATTTTTATTTTAGTACGTCAAATTAAACTAAATAAAAGTGGGAAATGTTGCCTTGTCTGAAATAAAATAAGTTTAAAAAATATATATTTTTTATTTTATTTTATATTTTAGTTGATGTTTATTTAAATTATATAATAATTATAATAACAATAAGTTATAATAACAGCCTTGACTAAAAATAAACTATTAAAAAAAAACCACTTAATTAAAAAAAATTAAAAATAATTATAATATAAATAATAAAATAAAAAAAATAAAAAAAAGTTCATTTTAATTGTATATATATTTTAATTTTTATATATATTTTATATATAGTTTTATGCAAATATATCAAATATATCCTAGTGTTCATTATTAATGTTTGGCCTTAATAATAATAACAGTTATTCTTTATAAATAATAATAATAATGTATAAATGTATAATGTATAAATGAATTTATGATGGTGATGGTAATAATAATAATAATAATAATAATAATAATAATAAATATGAATTATAGTAGTTATTAATACTAATAGGTAGCATTAATAATAAGAAATTATATTTTGTACATATACTAATACATTTTAACATTTCAAGTTGTATACATTTAAATAATAAAAATAATAAGCTTATTAATTATTATTATTATCATTATTATTACCATAATTGTCATAAATACATTTTTAGAACTTGAACTGTTAAAAATGTACTGGTATATGTAAAAAGTCTCGTCAACCCTCATGCGACTTCATACAGAGTTCACGAGTTATTATTGTTATTTTAGTATATTGAGATACTATTATAGTTTTTATTAATACTTTGAATTAGATGTTTATCATTTCTGTTTTCATTTTAATTTCAGTTCAAGTTTTAGTAAAATTGTTGTGTTTGACTTTTTTGTCTATATAGTTTTTATTATTTTTATTTCAGTTTTAGTTTTATTTTTATTTTAGTACATCAAATTAAACTAAATAAAGTGGGAAATGTTGCCTTGGCTGAAATAAAATAAGTTTAATATATATTTATAGTTAATATATATATATAGGTATAGTTAAATATATATTTTTTATTTTAGTTGATGTTTATTTAAATTATATAATAATTATAATAACAATAAGTTATAACAGCCTTGACTAAAAATAAACTATTAAAAAAAAACCACTTAATTAAAAAAAAAAAATAATAATTATAATATAAATAATAAAATAAAAATAATAAAAAAGTTCATTTTAATTTTATATATATTTTAATTTTTATATATATTTTATATTTATTTTATATATAGTTTTATAAATTTTTATTTTATTTATTTTAAATAATTTATATTTTAAACTAAATGAAAATGGGAAATGTTGCCTTGGCTGAAATAATATGTTTTTTGTTTGTTTGTTTGTTTTTATTTTATTTCATTTCATTTCAAGTAATGGACTTTTTTATGGTTTTAATTTTTTTAGTTTGAGTTTCAGTTATAATAACAGGCCTGACTAAAACTAAAAATATATATTTTTTTTAAATCACTTAATTGAAAAAGTTTTAAAAAATAAAATTTAAAAAAAGTTTTACATCTAAAATTTTTAAATAAATAATAGAAATATTGAATGAAAAACAGCATTTCACCTTGCACCTAACTGAAATAAATATAGGCCCTATTTAAGTTGAAATACTAATAATACTAAAACTAATAAAAGTAAATTAAGGCTATATAGAAATATTAAAATAAATAAAAAACATAAAAATGACAAAAGCACATAACGAAATTACTAAAAACTTAAACTAAAATTCAAATGAAAATATAAAAATAAAAGCCAATTCAAAATACTAATAAACAGTATAATAGCATTTAAATTACACTAAAATAATTCTTCACTGTGCATGGCAGAGAGCAGCATTAATGTCCTTTAAAATGTCTCCTTTTGTGTCCCACGGGAGAAAGAATCTCATGTGCAGTTTATAAATCCTGATGCTTTTTCATAGGATAAAGAAATAAACAGAGAGGAAAGAGAGAGAAAAAAAGAAGTTAAAAAGACAGAATAAGACAGTGAGACGGAGAAATAACGGAGAGCGGGAACAGGTTTAGAGGAGTTTTCACAGAAGCGCTTCAGTCGAGGTTTGGTGTTCTTCTGCTCTCACAGCGACTCCTGCAGCGCCGCAGAGAAACGCTCCACATCCATCCTTAAATATTCAGGAAGCCGGTTAGGCGCGTTTCTCTCAGGAGATTCTTTAGTACTGGCCCTTTTTTAATTGAAGAGGAGAACAGGGACGCGGTGCAATCTGAGAGAAAGAATAACTTGTGGAGTGTTTGTGCTGTCAAACACAGGAAGAGCTGCTGAAGAATGTTCACGCTGCTCTTCTCATCACATCAAAACAACACACCGCTGACAAATATATCCTAGTGTTCATTATTAATGTTTGGCCTTAATAATAATAAACAGTTATTCTTTATAAATAATAATAATAATGTATAAATGTATAATGTATAAATGAATTTATGATGGTGATGGTAATAATAAAAATAAATATGAATTATAGTAGTTATTAATACTAATAGGTAGCATTAGTAATAAGAAATAATTTTTTTACATATACTAATACATTTTAACATTTCAAGTTGTATACATTCAAATAATAAAAATAATAAGCTTATTAATTAATATTATTATCATTATTATTAGCATTGTCATAAATACATTTTTAGAACTTGAACTGTTAAAAATGTACTGGTATATGTAAAAAGTAAAAAAAAAATGTTAATTTTAGCTATTAATAAGAATTTTCTACTATAATAATAGTAATAATTATTATTATTATTAAAGCTTATTTTATTATTTTAATGTATACAACTTGAAATGATAAAATATATTAGTATATTTCTTATTATTAATGCTAACTATTAGTAGCCTATTAATAATCATTACTATAATTAATATTTATTATTACCATCACATTCAACATCATAAATTAATTTATACATCCTGAAATGGTAAAATGTAAAAAATAATAATAGCAATAAAAAATATTCTTATTAATATTAATTATTAGTATTAATATTATTAACTACTCTAATATTTATTAAATTGATTATTTAAATGAATCTATACAACTTAAAATTGTAAAAATGTATTATGCAAAAAAATATAATTTCTTATTATTAATGCTAGCTATTAGAATTAATAACTACTATAATTATTATTAATATTATTATTATTAATAATAATTAATAGTTGTTATCATAATCACCATCATAAATTAATGCATACCTGAAATTTTAAAAATATATTGGTAAAAGTAATAAATAATATTTATTATTATTTAATAAATAAAAAAATAATTAATTGATTAATAATAAATAACAAGAAACACTCTTGTTAATATTAGCTATTATTATCAATATTTATGGCAATAATTAAATTGATTATTATTATTAATAATGATATGATATAATAATAATCAATCAAATTTACACAACTTAAACTGTTAGAAATGTCTTAGTATATGTAAAAAATTATAATTTTTTGTTATTATTATTAACATATTGAACATATATGTAGAAGTTACTAACTACTGTAAATTATTGTTCATTGTAAGTTCATGACACCTGATGCATTATAAATATGTCAGTGAATTCAAACTTACTGTAAAGTTTTAACAACACCACCTAAAAAGTTCTAGATGAACTATTGCTGTGTCAATCCCAGTCAAGTCCTGTCCTTGAGTTATCTTTACCCATGATGCTCTGGGGCACAGTTATCATGTAAAAAGAAAGTATTGAGTATTTTACTGTACATCGCTGTGGACCTCAAGCATCTGACCTCAAGCGCTCAATCACTCAAATAACTGACTTTCAATGCCGTCAATTAATATTTCATTTCGTTTTAATCATAGCAAAACGTCCAAGGTCTCGCAGCGCAGCAGTATTCATACAGAAAGATTCAGGTAATGAATTATAAAATCATCTAACAGAAAACATGACCACTTCCTCTCTTGTCCCAAAACCAGGCGAACGAGAGATTTGCATGTAATTACACCAGAAATCAGTGCGTTTGAATGTCTAAAACCGCGGCCCGATTTACAGACTCAAATCTGGTCTTCACAGGAGGGATATCGCCTCGGAAAAGGAGGACGAGAAATGAAAGCGCACCATTATATTCAGATTCTCAGAAGTGTTGTAATTTATACGACATGCATCAGTTTGAATGGGAATAACAGGATATAATCCAAACTCCCACTTCAGGCGAACAAGCTCAGTACAAAGACAGCGAACGCAGCGCCGGCTCCCGAACGGCCCCGAAGAGCATGAGAGGCCGGACCGGAGCTTCTGTGATCCACCGCACGGACACACAGGGATGGAGAGACGGTTCTGCTGGAGGAGAGAAACGTTCATCATCTCCGAGGCTGTTCAAGGAGCGAGGGAATACATGCAGAACCACACCACACTACAACAAACACATGAAATGAGCTTCACGCGGCCAAAGACGAGTCTGAGAGAAAGACTGCAGGCCTCCACAGGAAACACACACGACAGATTATTGTGTCGGAGAGTGTATTCAACACCACCATCAGTACAGACACATTCACTAACAAATCATGTATACAAAGACATATATCAATCTACAGTGTTTAAAGATACGCTTACATACATTGTTTTAATATATGATCATTTCATAATAATAAAAACATGATCAGTGAATGTGATTACATGAATGATAATTTCATTAAATTGTATTATAATGCACAAACAAAAATAATAATAATTATTATAATAATGGTTTATGTATTATGTAATTTAATAATAATAATGTTAAAAAGATAATGTCATAATATTAAGAACATGATCAGTGAATCAGATTACATGATTGACAATTTCTAATTTTATTTTATTCTATTATAATGCAATATAATAAAAGTGAATTCTATAAATGATAAATAAAACATATTTAATATACAATAATAATAAATAATATATTTTAAAATTATATAATTTAATAATTATTATTATTTCATGATGAAAACACAAGTGAATGTAATTATATAAATGCAAATTCATAATAATATAAAGTATATTTTATTATAATACAATAATAATAAAATAATAATATATTCTAAAATTATATAATTTAATAATAATAATAATATTACATGGTAAAAACACAAGTAATGTGATTATATAAATGACAATTTCTAATAATAAAAAGTATATTTTATTATAAGATAACAATAATAATAATATATTTTAAAATTATAATTTAATAACAATTGTTATTATTTCATGATAAAACAAGTGAATGTTATATAATGTTATATAAATGACAATTTCTAATAATAAAAAAGTATATTTTATTATAATACAACAATAATAATCATATATTTTAAAATTATATAATTCAATAATAATAATAATAATTATTATTATTATTACTATTTCATGATAAAAACAAGTGAATGTGATTATATAAATGACAATTTCTAATAATAAAAAGCAAATGTTATTATAATACATTAATAATAATAATATTAATAATAATAATAATAATAATAATAATAATAATAATGAATGTACATTTTATTACAAATTTTATTTGTAATGTATTTTAAATTTTATAATAAAATTATTATAAATTAATTTATAAAACTTGAAATGTAATTTTCAATAATTGTATTAGTCAAACCAAAATGTATTCAGACACCTTGAACATTTCATTCATTAATACAGTTTATTCACTATAGTTTAAAAAATGGTAATAAAATATGACAAGATCTTAGAGTTAAACTGTGTCAGAAAAAAATTTATCTTAATTATGTCAGATAACACTTCAGCAAAACATGATCAGGTCAAAGTGTCTGAATAATTTTTGGTTCCAAATTTTCACTGTATGAAGAAGTTTTGAGTATAATATGTCACAGTTTATTTTATTTTGCTATCCTCACTTACATAAATGAACTATAAAAATATATCAAAAATATAAAAAATCTCTGAATAATTTTTGGTTTGACTGTATGTAGAATTTAAAATTAACCAAAATGAATAAACACTAAAATTAATGTTCATTGTTAGGTTATGTCATGATAACACATTAACTAGGCATGGTGTTATGAAAAATATAAAAAATATACTACAGATACAAAGAAATATGACAAAGAAAAACAAGCAGCGTAAGAGAGAGAGAGAGAGAAATGTGTGAGAAATCTCATTAGTTTTGATGGTTTCTGACGGCCGTCAGTTCAGTCCACCAATGAAAAACACAAACATCTCATCACAACAGCAGATACAAACAGGAAGTCACAGAATGAACATGTTAAATCGAATCTTGTCTGTCCAAAAGCATCGCAGCTCCGGGGAATTGCAGATAAGACTGTCAAACAATAAGATAGCGAATGATTCAACGGCTTTGAAACACTTGAGAGTGTGTAATGAGAAATCTCTGAATACTCAATGACACTCGTGACAGTAGAGAGGCTTTTAGAGACCGTCAGAGACGACAACAAATCATCTCAAAGTCAAGAGAACAGGTCATTTACCTCAGAGTCATGACTTCTGTCTCACATCTAAACTCATCTCTACAGGCCTCAAAGAGGACAAACACAAAGAATCATGTGCCATGTTTACATTACCAATGTTTGGGGTCAGTAAGATTTATTTTTTCTCAAGAAATTGATACTTTTACTCAGCAAGGATGCATTAAATTGATCAACAGTTTACATCGTTTTCAAATAAATGCTGTTTTTTTCAAAAAATCCTGAAAAAAAAGGTTTTTCCACATAAATCTGAAGCAGCACAACTGTTTTCAACATTGATAATAATCAGAAATGTTTCTTGAGCAGCAAATCATCATATTAGAATGATTTCTGAAGGATCATGTGACACTGAAGACTGGAGTAATGATGCTGAAAATTCAGCTTTGATCACTGGATATAAATTATATTTTACTATATATTCACATAGAAAACAGATATTTTAAATTTTAATAATATTTCACAATTTTTACTGTATTTTTGATCAAATAAAAGCAGCCTTGGTGAGCAGAAAAGATCTTTCAAAAGCATAAAAATGTCAAAAATTTGAGCAGTAGTGTATGTATAGCATATTTTTAAATAAAAATATATATTTGAATATGTGAATGCTGATCAAAAAGGCAGCAGTTTAAATGAATAGTTCAGCTAAAATGAAAAACTTTGTCATTATTTCCTGTCAGGTCCTTCTAAAGCCATTTGAATTTATTCTTTGTAATACAAAAAGATACTTTTTTGAAGAAAAGGCAATAAAGAGCCATTAAAGCATCATATAAGTGGCCATATGACTTGTGTGATTTATTCCAAGTCTTCTAAATTCATAGTTCTGTGTGAGTAACAGACCGAAATAAATCACTGGACATCTTGACATCCGCTTTGGATCACAAGTTAATGTCAAATAGAAAAGGGCAATTTGTGAATGAATCATTCTTTTGAGATTGACTCATTTGATATAGTTCACAAAACTGCACACTTTGGAGTGATTTGGTTTAAATATGGACTTTAAGATATTTTTATGCTGCTTTGTGAACCTCACAAGCTTCGGTCCATATTCACTGTACAGTAATTGCATGAAAAGTAGTTTCCACCAGTACTTTCAGTGTGCGTGTGGCATATACAGCAAGAGGACAATCCAGAGACGCAGTTATGACCTCGTTCAACACCATCTGCTCCTCCTGGAAGCCCATAAGTTCATCTCAAGACAAAAGTGCAGCTGTCAAAATCACAGCTTTAACGATTAGTGGAGGATCTAAAGGCTGCACTAATGCTGATGGGTCATTTTCCCATGATCCTTTGCCATTCTTAAAAAATTACACCAGTATGCAAGGGGTCATGGAGGCAGTAGCAGAGCTGATACAGTGAACAGAAATGGTTTGCATGTAGAGCTGCATGATTCTGTCTAAATTGAATCATTTTTTTTTCTAAATAGAGATCCCGATTCTCACACGATTCCGAATAGACATCTAAACAAAATAACATGTAATTTACTAAAGTTTTTGACAAATTGTTAATTGCTGCAGTCTTTTAAAAAAAAATTTGAATGAATGATTCAATGACTCACTCATAAAGACTTGACTTGTTTCATTACTGGATGAATCTGCATTTTTGAATGAGTCTCTTGAGTGAATGATTCAATGACTCATTAATAAAGACTTCATTTTTGAACGAGTCTCTTTTGAGTGAATGATTCAGTGACTCACTTATAAACACTTCACTTCTTTACTGGATTAATCAACTTTTTTGAATGAGTCTCTTGAGTTAATGATTCAATGACTCACTCAAAGACTTCATTTTTGAACGAGTCTCTTTTGAGTGAATGATTCAGTGACTCGCTTATAAACACTTCACTTGTTTCATTACTGGATTTATCTGCATTTTTGAACAAATCTCTTGAGTGAATGTTTCAATGACTCACTCATAAAGACTTCACTTCTTTACTGGCTTAATCAACATTTTTGAATCATTCACATTTTTGATTCGTTCAATGACTTACTTGTAAAAACTTCACTTGTTTCATTACCAGATGAATCAGCATTTTTGAACAAATCTCCTCAGTGAATGATCCAATGACTCACTCATAAACACTTCACTTGTTTCATTACTGGATGAATCTGCATTTTTTAATGAATCTCGAGTGAATGATTCAATGACTCACTCATAAACACTTCACTTGTTTCATTACTGGATGAATCTGCATTTTTTTTAATGAATCTCTTGAGTGAATGATTCAATGACTCACTCATAAAGACCACTTCTTTACTGGATTAATCTGCATTTCTGAAGAAATCTCTTGAGTGAATGATTCAATGACTCGCTTATAAACACTTCACTTCTTTACTGAATTAATCTGCATTTCTGAAGAAATCTCTTGAGTGAATGATTCAATGACTCGCTTATAAACACTTCACTTCTTTACTGAATTAATCTGCATTTTTGAATAAATCTCCTCAGTGAATGATTCAATGACTCACTCATAAAGACTTCACTTGTTTCATTACCGGATTAAATCTGCATTTGTCAATGAATCTCTTGAGTGAATGATTCAATGACTCACTCAAAAAGACATCACTTACTGGATTAATCAGCGTTTTTTGAACAAATCTATTGAGTGATTGATTCAATGACTTGCTCATAAAGACCTTATTTGTTTCATTATTGGATTAATCTGCATTTGTCAATGAATCTGTTGAGTGAATGATTCAATGACTCACTCACAAACACTTCATTTGTTTCATTACTGGATTAATACGCATTTTTGAACAAATCTCTTGAGTCAGTGATTTAACAGACATAGAGCTGAATCTGTGTCATTTAGGAATGAGATTGTGTGGGTGTTAGAATAGAGTTTGCGATCTTTTATCGATTAATCGTGTCAAGGCCTTTGGAGGGCACTGCTTCTGACAGCCTGTTCTTCTGCTTCTACATGGATGAAAAACGACCACCCACTTATGTGGAGCAGATCGAAAAAAAAAACATGCTGGTTAAAAGAAGACCAGAGGAGAAGAACTGACCCGCTGATCTCAGGGGAGGGAGACCTGCACAATGTTTCACAGGTAATGAGAGACAGAAAGAGAAGTAGGAGTAAGAGAACACAAAGATGTGTGCCAACAGGGTCCAAAATTAACCTTTCAAACAATGAAAAAAGACATGAACCTATGAGCTATGATTCAGCCTGAGAAATCCTTCACTGAATGAACTGACAATATGACTCACTTAATGAACAAGGGAGTCGTTACTATCAGTTGTGTTCAACCAGAAATGAAGCAAGATCTTTAGGTCAGGGTTATTATCATCAACCAAAACTTTAAAAAACATTTCTATTAATTGAAATAAAGCTGAAATGAAATAAAATATAAATATTATTTGAAAAATGTAAAGTAAATGAAAATAATAAATGTTGCCTTGCCAGTAAACTGAAATAAGTTTAAGTTGAAGCACTTAAATTATTAACTGGAAATAAATAAAAACTAAAAATAAATATTATTTAAACCTAAACAGCAATATTTAAAAAAAAAAAAAATACATTAACTAACAGTGAGCAATACATTTGTTGCAGTATTTCTTACTCTTTGTTAACTTTACAAAGATTAATAAATTACAATAGTATCACAAATTATTTTTGCAACAAAATTATGTCCAGCTACAGTTAATGTCACCTTGGTGACAAATATTGAACAAGAAAGCTTCAATACACCACAGAAGCCCAAATATTTAACTTTACAAGGTATAAAAACATGTACATAATCAACAATTTACACTGCAGCAGTGGTCAACTGACCCAAAACAGCTTTAAATATTTGTGTTATTGTTAAGCCCTGCATTAAAATGCAAACAATACTATGTTTATGTAGTTCAGACCAATATTTGAACTGGTTGATCTCCAAACCCAATTCCAGTATGAAACACTGATATGCACTCTATCATATCAATGATTCCTATTATAACTGCACCGTCAGCGGGACAAAACATCCGTCTCGTTATACGGCCCTCCAGGGAATCCCTCAAAATCTGACACCATATTCATCTCACACGTTCATTTCCTCCTGCTCTCACTAACTCTTCTTCTCTTCCCTCTGTTACATGGAAACAATCCCACACGGAGCACAATTCACATGGATATCAGGGAGGAATCCATTTCCTATTGTACAAGGGTACAGAAACTTAGATTTTAAGACAAGAAAACCTCATAGCAGGAAACTATATTCCCAGACATCATTTCATGCTGTAGTTGAGCTTCCAAGCTGAGCAGGACAACATTATTCAAAAGCACTTCTGTATGTTTCCTCCGAACCCTGAAAATTTACATGCCAGCCCAAGACGCCCAATTACAGCCACTGCTGGTGTGGCAGCAAACTGGAAGCACAGTTTGAAACCATGGCTAGCAACTTTTACACCCTACACAGGCATAAAGCAACTCACAGATCATTATGAGGAAACCTAGAAATAGACAGTGGACATAAGATCAATAGCACTAGCTGAATCTCTTCATATATTTTCATTGTTTAATTATTTATTCATGTCTTTTCCACTTTTCCAATTTTTAGTTATGCATTATTTACAGTATATTACATGACTATAGATAGATAGATAGATAGATAGAACGACAGATAGAACAATTGGACAGATAGAATGACAGAACAACAGATAGAACAATAGATAGAACGATAGATAGAACGATAGATAGATAGAACGACAGATAGAACAGATAGAATGACAGATAGATCGATAGAACAATAGATAGATCGATATATAGATAAAATGACAGACAGAACAACAGACAGAAAGATAAAAATATAAAACGAAAGATAGAACGACAGACCGATAGATAGAATGACAGGACGACTGATCGATAGAACAATAGAACAGATAGATAGATAGATGGATAGAACAACAGAATGACAGATAGAACAATAGAATGACAAAACGACAGATAGAACGATAGACAGAATGATAGATAGATAGAACGAAAGAGAATGACAGAACGACAGATAGAATGATAGGACAGATAGATAGATAGATAGATAGATAGAACGACAGATAGAAATATAGAATGAAAGATAGAATGACAGAACGACAGATAGAATGATAGGACAGATAGAACGACAGATAGATAGATAGATAGATAGATAGATAGATAGATAGATAGATAGATAGATAGATAGATAGATAGAACAACAGATAGAATGACAGAACGATAGAACGACAGATAGATAGAAATATAGAATGAAAGATAGAATGACAGAAGGACAGATAGAATGACAGATAAACAGATAGAATGATAGAACGACAGATAGATAGATAGATAGATAGATAGATAGATAGATAGATAGATAGATAGATAGATAGATAGATAGATAGAACAACAGATAGAATGACAGAACGATAGAACGACAGATAGATAGAAATATAGAATGAAAGATAGAATGACAGAAGGACAGATAGAATGACAGATAAACAGAATGATAGAACGACAGAGATAGATAGATAGATAGATAGATAGATAGATAGATAGATAGATGGATAGAACAACAGAATGACAGATAGAACAATAGAATGACAAAACGACAGATAGAACGATAGATAGAATGATAGATAGATAGAACGAAAGAGAATGACAGAACGACAGATAGATAGATAGATAGATAGATAGAACGACAGATAGAAATATAGAATGAAAGATAGAATGACAGAACGACAGATAGAATGATAGGACAGATAGAACGACAGATAGATAGATAGATAGATAGATAGATAGATAGATAGATAGATAGATAGATAGATAGATAGATAGATAGATAGATAGATAGATAGAATGACAGAACGATAGAACGACAGATAGATAGAAATATAGAATGAAAGATAGAATGACAGAACGACAGATAGAACGATAGATAGAACAATAGATAGAATGACAGAAGGACAGATAGAATGACAGATAAACAGATAGAATGATAGAACGATAGATAGATAGATAGATAGATAGATAGATAGATAGATAGATAGATAGATAGATAGATAGATAGATAGATAGATAGATAGATAGATAGATAGATAGATAGATAGATAGACAAGACTTTGCAAAGAATGAGTGAATAAACGGCAGAGTTAACAAGGGTAATGAGAAACAGCTGAAAGTAATCAGGCATGAGCCCAATGGTTTATGGGAAATGCAGTCCATAATGAGATAAAGACAGAAGGAGTGCCCTCTGGTGGAAATCAAGGGCACTTCAGCTCCACTGTGCACAGATCTGCACTTCGGAAAGAGTAAACTGTCCAAGTATCTTTGGGATACTCATTTCTACATACTACAATTTGGGACACAGTAACTCTATTTTCGAATTCTATTTAGGATGGATAGTATGCGAGTAGGTGAAACGTACCTGAATAACCTACTACTTCCGGCGAGATTCTGAAGTGTGCATCCGATGGGCACTTTACTATCCCACGAGGCCATGGGAGAGGATTTATGAATGACGCAACTGACACTGGTAGGTCACATGACAGTAACAACATGGCAGATGTAGTACATCCAGATTACATTCAAACTATATAGAATTGTCGCTAAGTAAATTCAAATGTAGTCCCTACAGTACCTATTACTCCCTATAAATGCTCTTTTTATGTTTTCATAGTGAGCTATTTTATCCCAAAATATTAATTTATATGTGATTTTTCATGAAACAACCCCTTTAAATGCCTCCAGTCGTTCTTCTGCGCTCCTGCTGTAGATGTTTCCGACACACCATTTTATCATGTCCTAAAATTCATTGTTACTTAAGGCAACGCTCTGAATAACCTACATTAACGGCTCCGGTATAAGATCTCTCATAAAGGGCTCTGATGATTAATGAGTGTTGGATGTGTCAGGAGCTCCTGTGTTCCTCCGGTCCTGTAGGGAGTTCAACTCTCTCACCTGCACAGGGAACAGATTTCGCATGCAGATATTATAATGTGCAGCAGGCCTGCGGAGGGCTAAAGTAGAACGCAGCTGGTTATACAGATGTCACCAATCTAGAGGCGTGTTTAGACCTCGTTACTGACAAAAAGGGCTTTCTTTAGTGTGTAATGTTGCTGTTTGAGCATGAAAAAGTCCCTCCAGCAGGAGTTCTTCTCTATATCAGTGTCAGTGTTTCTGAACTCCCTGAAACGCCTCCATCTTCATAATATTCCTCATTTAAATAATTCATACGCAGAATAAAGGGGCGGGGCCTGGTTGAGTTAGTTAGTAGTGTGTTGAAACTGGTGGTTATGGTAAGGGGCGGGACATTTCCCTAATGACCAATCACAACACACTGCTCCAGCCGACCAATCAGAGCACATGGAGGGAGGGGCTTCATAGAGACAGGAACTAAACAGAGCGTTACTGACAGACTGGGAAGAGAGGAGCTGCAACAATGGAGAATATGAGGAAAATAATCAACATTCAAGCAGGAAAACCTGTTCTAGTAGAGCCCAAAAAGTTTTCTGTTCGAAGTCCAAAAACTGCAGTGGCGTAAAAACGCCTTTCACACCAACAGAAACTAGGCTGCATGAACACGCTAACTGTAATTCTGCAAGTCAGTCATGGCGAATGTCACACCGCAAAAATAATTACACAATTACGTAATTACCCAGTCGCTGACAGGGAGCAAACTTCCTGAAGAGAGCTGACGTGAACTACAGAAGAGGAGGAAAGTCGTCTTCGGCTAAAAATGAGCATTTTTATATTCATCTGTGTCACAATGATGTTTTAGGCCTAATTATTGAACTTTAATGATGGAAATGAGAGTGACCGGAATTTTTTTTTTAAGTTCTCATATGAGTGTTTCCATGGCAACTATGATATCTATAATGTGAATGCCCCACTTTTTGGCCTATTTCTACAGTAAAATCCAGCGTGAAACATCACTGAGATTAACATTGTCTATTAATCTGCCCAAAAAAATAAAAAAAAAATAAAAAAATAGAGAGCAGACACTGACATAGAGAGATTTCTGTGGAGGTTCACTAGTGTTGAAGTCAGTGTTATTTTATTATTATTGTAAATATTATTATATATTTTAAATTTGTTTTTGTTTTCAGTTTATATTTTAATTTTTTTATGATCTTTGATCTTTTTTCCCCTTAGAAACGAAAAAAAAAAAATGTGATTTTTTCATGTGCTTTTGTCATTTTTATTACTGAAAAATAGTTTTTTTTAATATTATTTATGTGTAATTTATTTTTAATGCAGTTTTAATTTTTATTTACAGTTTTTAGTACTTATTTAAGTTAGCTGCCACATTTTTTATCTTGTGCGTTTATCTTTTTTATTTCAGCTTTATGTCAAATAACACAAACATTTTCAATAGTTTCAGTTCTAGTTTTAGTTATAATAACCCAGGTTGAAACCAGCCAAACGGTCCTCTGGGAAAAGCTCTGGGACATTTGTATGTGGGTTAAAATGTAGCAGAACTGCTTAGTCCTTAAAAAAAAAAAAAAAAAAAAACTTTTCAGGAAGAAAACGAGAGAGAAAAATGAGCCTCACTCTGACAGACTGAAGAAATAGTGTTGCTGCGCCTGCAGAATAAATCTAAACCTAGGCTTATCTGTACAGTTGCTAGGGTGTTACTATGCGGTTGCTAGGCTCAAGAAAAAATACTTCACCCTTAAAGTCAGCATGAATCGACGTTTCTTCCCTATTCCCCAGAAACGGCTTCTGGAACAAGAACAAATGTAGGGCGGGGCTTGATTTGGTTTGTGGGGAATTGATTGGATGGTTGTGGTTTGCTATTGGTGGATCTCATGTGAGTGACAGGTTGCCCTGCCCTCATCATCAGTTGAAGTTATTTTAATTGACCCTTTGCAAAGACCCGCCCCCTTTAGTTACTGTTGCTTTGTCCGACAATCCATGGCTCTGTCACGCCACACGCAGTGTAAAATACATCACGGAGCAAAGAGGACACTGACAACATGTCGACAGACAAGACAGAGCAGGTTACTTATGATATTAAACAATGTCCCAGCTTTAAAACGGTGTAATTTTTTTAAGAAATTCGAACAATAAAAACATTTTGTGGCTCTTTAATGTGTCGTGACAGATCACTGTAGCGCCTCAGCTCAAGCGGCTCGTGAACCGATCATCTCTTCCTACTAGTTCATTTATAACATCAAATAAACATGAATGAACATCAGAAGGTATGTTGTTTAAAACGCAGAAAGACGTCAGTACACACCATTTTTCAAGTTTAAGTCCACTGAGGTTAATCTGCTAACTCCTGACCGCTTTGTCGGACAAAATGGCAGATTCAGCGTTATGATTGGTTAGATCGCTTGTCAATCAAACTCCCGGCGAAGGGTCAATTATGAAGCACATGCATTTAAAACAAAAATGATGTACACGGATAAATCACTAGATGAGTAAAATTTGATGACGAACTTTGATGTTGGCTTGACAAAGCCAGGTCTTATAACTAAAATAACTTTGAAAAGCTTGAAGTCTGAAGGTTTTACTCAGAGAAAGTCTATTTTAACATGTTTTAGCATGTTGTTAACATTAAATAACTTGTTGCTAGAATAATTTAAAGGTGCCCTAGATTCAAAAATTGCATTTACCTCAGCATAGTTGAATAACAAGAGTTCAGTACATGGAAATGACATACAGTGAGTCTCAAACTCCATTGTTTCCTCCTTCTTATATAAATCTCATTTGTTTAAACGACCTCCGAGGAACAGGCGAATCTCAACATAACACAGACTGTTACGTAACAGTCGGGATCATTAATATGTACGCCCCCAATATTTGCATATGCCAGCCCATGTTCAAGGCATTACACAAGGGCAGCCAGTATTAACGTCTGGATCTGTGCACAGCTGAATCATCAGACTAGGTAAGCAAGCAAGAACAATAGCGAAAAATGGCAGATGGAGCAATAATAACTGACATGATCCATGATATCATGATATTTTTTGTGATATTTGTGAATTGTCTTTCTAAATGTTTCGTTAGCATGTTGCTAATGTACTGTTAAATGTGGTTAAAGTTACCATCGTTTCTTACTGTATTCACGGAGACAAGAGCCGTCGCTATTTTCACTATTATTAAACACTTGCAGTCTGTATAATTCATAAACACAACTTCATTCTTTATAAATCTCTCCAACAGTGTGTAATGTTAGCTTTAGCCACGGAGCACCATCAAACTCATTCAGAATCAAATGTAAACATCCAAATAAATACTGTACTTACGCGATTAGACATGCTGCATGACGAACACTTTGTAAAGATCCATTTTGAGGGTTATATTAGCTGCGTGAACTTTGTTTATGGTGTTTAAGGCAAGCGCAAGCTCTTGGGGCGTTGAGCACGAGATTTAAAGGGGCCGCAACCCTGAATCGGCGCATTTATAATGATAGGCAGTTAAAAAAATTAATAAAAAAAAAAAAACTATGGGGTATTTTGAGCTGAAACTTCACAGACACATTCAGGGGACACTTAAGACTTATATTACATCTTTTGAAAACATGTTCTTTGGCACCTTTAATAGGAATCATTCATGTTTAGAGCACAAACTCTACACTTACATACTCACATTTATTGTGGTTTTTCAAATCAATAACCATCAGAATTAGCAATATAATGATTATTGACTGAGCAAACGGCACTAAAAAGAGTAAACACTTCAAGACCGGCTACAGACAAAACTGAGGAGGAGAAGGACTTGATACATGATTGACAGGAAGGCAAATATCAAGTGAAACTCAAGAACGGCGAGCAGATCCATGGGACGCGACTGCATCATGAATGGTCACCGCTTCTTGTGGACAGATCAGAGAAGCTAAAAACACAATAAACACACCTTTGATATGAGCGAGGTGTGAATCTTCTTGATGACGTCGTCCATCTCCATGAGTTTGGGTCCTATCAGAGAGCTGTGGGGTCCGCTGATGTGCCCGATGTGATCCAGACCCAGATAATGCAGAATGAGAATATCCCAGTCATCCCGCTTCAGAGTGCTGTCCAGATGACGGGTCACGTTATTGTCCACCTGACAGAACGAGATGGAGATATTAAAATCTCAGAGAAGAAATGGACAAATGAAGTCTATAAGACTCGCTCAAAAATAAGCTTATAAGCTTCAAGGGGTCATGATGAGGAATACAACTGCCCTAGTTGTTGAGTTTAATATACTAAAGTACACATATAATACACACATTTGTATAAGGCCTCCAATAATGATCGCTCACACATGGCGAAATCTGCATTGAAAAATGTTTTGCCGTCAGGTGAAATTCCCAATCTTGTGGATACCAACTGAAACAACTATTTTGCCAGCGAAAATTCATCAAACAACAGTAAATGTAACCTTAACTCTACATGACCCACACTTTGAGTTTAGCTCCTCTCACCTCTGTGTAGTCGGACACGAAAAACGAGGTAGTGCCGTCGTGCTCCATAAAGTGTTTTGGGAAGAGTCGAACCCAAGTGTCGTCGCCGTAGAAGATGATTCGTTTGCCGGCGCTCTTGGCCTGCCAGATGAGGTTATCCTCCAGCAGAGCCGGAGAGTTCAGGTTCATCACCACGTCTATGAATCCCGGGATGCTGCCGGTGGTCAGAGCCTGATGACGGACATATGAGAGAACACAAACATTGCTGTTTAAAGAGGACCTATCATGCTTTATCACATGTTCATCTGTCTTTAGTGTGTAATGTTGCTGTTTGAGCATGAAAAAGTCCATCAAGCAGGAGTTTTTCCTCTATTTCAGTGTCTGGAGCTGCAACAATGGAGAATATGAGGAAAATAATGTTCTAGTAGAGCACAAAGACTTTGTATAAGGGCATAATATGGGCTCTTTAAGAAAGTGTTACCATCCAAAGAGGCTCTAAAGAAGAAGAAAAAAATGTCTTTTGCTCTAAATGATTGAGTACTATGAAAAGAGCTTTTATACTCGCAGCCAAAACTCGATCATCACGCCACATATTTGGTTGAGCAAGTAATTTAATATGCCCCATTACGGTATTTTAAAGGCTCCTAATGTGGTTTTGAGTCTCATGCATCAAAGGTTAAAAAACGCTTTGATTTTATCATAATGTACATTACAGCATCTTTTTTCACAGTGTCTGAAACAGTTTGTTCAAAGATTCGGTCTCTCTAAACCCCGCCTTTCTGAAAGCTACTCTGCTCTGATTGGTCAGACAGCCCAGTCTGTTGCTGTCAGAGGCGGGTATTATGCAAATTAGTTACAAACCTAAGACGGGAATTACTGACGACTCAAAATATTTCTTTCTTTAGGGAGACAAAAATTCTATTTATTATTATGAAACTTTGCAGACCTTTTACATTCACAAACAGCTCTATTTACACACTTTAAAGTTAAATAACATGTTTATAGCAGCTGAGCTACCTGAATAAAACACTTCCTGTTTTAACAGCATCTGATGGAAACTCTGTCGCCCCCTTGAGTACAGAGTTTTGTTACCACCAGAGCAACAAAAGAGAACATATGACAAAACATTTGCATGCATTTCAAGTGTTTTCATACACATTTGTGCACTCCAGTAAGGCGTTAGAAATAAAAAATGAGTAGAAGATAGCCTCTATAAAAAGTTTGACTGCTCCATTTATGTCTTGAAATTTATACTTAAACAGTTTTATGAGAGGAGACAAAGCACAGAATAAATATAGCTTTATCATGGAAAAAATTTGATTTTTTTTTTTTTTTTTTTTACAAGAAATCCCTGTTGTTTTTGGTGTACTTGAAAGATTTCTCAGCTCGTAAAGTCTCGTATTTATACAGCCTGATTATATAAAAGCGTGAATCTGAATGTAAATGACCAGAGATGCTAAAATAGGCCAGATGCATCATTAGATATTCTGGGAACAGAATCACAAACTCTTTGTAGTTTCACGCAGAAAAAAGAAAAAACACAAACCTTTCCCTCACCCTCATGGAAAACCGAAACATAATTCCCTCACCCAGATCCTCGTCTCTCAGAACGACATCATCTAATGATGAAAACCAGACACACAAACACAAGCCACGAGACCACCCCTCCTATTTGCGGTGTAGATTATAATGAGGGTATTGATTGCGTGTCTGTTAGTGTACACAACACAATTACTGTCATCTAGCGTAATGTGTTTCTCCTTGATAATTAACACAGAGCTCGTTCTAGAGAGAGATGAGGAGAAAAAACCCAGCAGGTGTCATCATAAACATCACTACATCTCTATCTTATTAGACTAGCGCTAAACATCCCTTACAGGTGTTTCCATCACTCGCTCTGTCTCTACTGTACTGCGTTTTAGATAGAGACGATCATAATATTTTAGAAAAAAAAGTCTCTTCTGCTCACCAAGAACACATTTATTTGATTAAAAATACAATAAAAAATCTGAAATATTATTATAATGTGAAACAGCTGTGAATATATAGTAAAGTGTAATTTATATCCAGTGATCAAAGCTGAATTTTCAGCATCATTACTCCAGTCTTCAGTGTCACATGATCCTTCAGAAATCATTCTAATATGATGATTTGCTGCTCAAGAAACATTTATGATTATTATCAATGTTGAAAACAGTTCATATTTTTGTGGAAACCATCATACATTTTATTTTCAAGGATTGTTTGATGAAATGAAAGTTTAAAAGAACAGCATTTATTTGAAATAGAACTTGTTGTAACATTATAAATGTCACTTTTGATCAATTTCATGTGTCCTTGCTGCAATAAAATTATTAATCTCTTTAAAAATAATAATAACCCCAAACTTTTGAATGGTAGTGTATTATGCAAAAAGTAAACGAATAGCATGTCTAAACGCTATCAGTCAAAAAAGCAGCACTAATTTTAATATACAGTGTGAAAAATGCCATGAATATTTTTTAATGATGCTGCAAACAAATCGATGCATCAGTTTTGAATTGATGAAATTTAATTGATTAAATGAAATTGTTCACAGTCTGAAATGATTCGTCAACGTTTCAATTTAAAGTCAGAAGAATATCTGTCTTAACGCTCTCACTCTCAAATCAAGTGTCGGAAACTAATGGCCAAATAAAATAAAATTAAAAAAAATCTATAATTTATTTATTTTATATCCCCATGTAAATAAATTACATATTCACAGTATATTTCTCAAATGTCACAGAACCTCTTTCTCTTACCAGCTTTTCAGAAATCACAGGCTAATTGCTTTACCCGTGTCACATTTGTAGTGAAACATGAGCAATTAGAGGATTTCTGGCTGCCCTCTGCAGTAGTTTTATGCCGCATTAGAGATTCTGGCACTGGGAAAGGTTTAAATTTGTATGCTTGCTAACTGCTGCTCCTCAAAGCCTGCACAGCCAGCGATGATGCCAGCGGGTTTGCTGAACGGAAAGAGCATTTCTGCCAGAAAAAAGCCCTAAAGTTTCTCCATACAGTTACATCAGCAGGAGCACATCTGCTAAATGGAGACTCACTTTAAGACAGGAAGCTGCTGGGGATTTTAAAGTCACCATGAAAACAAAACTGCCAATTCTTGTTTTATGGAATAGTGCAGTATTTATTATAAAGGATTTATACGAATCCGAATAATTTCCCCTCCCTCTCTTCTCTGATGATGAGGGCGGGGCAACCTGTCACTCACCTGAGATCCACCAATACACAACCATCCAATCAATTCCCCACGGACAAAATTAAGCCCCGCCCTACATTTGTTCTTGTTCCAGAAGCCGTTTCACTCGGATATATGACACAATAGGGAAGAAACAACAATTACAACTTCTTTGTCATGATGACTTTAACTCAATATTCATTTGTGAACTCTAAACATACAAAATGATTCAACTAGTTCATAATGAATTTATAGCTGAACACTGATGGTGACTTTTACAGCATTCACCATTTATATTTTCTTGATAAAATGCAAAACACTAGTCTAAATGTAATGTTTTCTACACCCCAGTGGTTAACAAACAATCAACCGGCCCTGATAAGGTGTTATCTGATGGTTTGAGGGACTGATTTGAATGCCGGAGACATTCACTAAACTCACAACAGCACAATATAAACAGAATATTATCAGCCTGATCAGAGTTGAAACACTGGAGTTTAAATGCCACTAGCAAACTTTGGCAAATATTTTTATGTCAGATACATTAACACCATGACCTCATTCAATAAAGTTCATACAGGGACAAAAGATCTAAGAACTAAACCATCATAAAGGCTCTAATAAGCATTATACAGTAACATTTACATATGATACATAAAGAAAACTCTGCAAATTAATAGTAAACTGTTTTCTCATACCATGTATGGTTTCATAAACACACAAGATTAGAGAGTAACTGGAGAGAAATACAAGATTTCACAATTAAATTACTTTTTGTGTGATGGATAATAAAATTAATAAGTCAGATCTGTAATAAAATTAAGTTATTTTTGTTTTTTATTTTTACTGTGCATCAAAAAAAAAAAGCTACATTAAATTTAATTGAATTCTTCAAAAATGTTGTGTTGTTATAGTCAATAAAACCCAAAACTAAAATGATTAAAAAAAAATTTGTTATTTGAAAAAAAAAAAAAAAACTGAAACTACCATATAAATAATACATGGAAAACTTAAACCTTAAACTATAATTAGAAATGTTGCCTTGGCAACTAATTAAAATAAAGCAAGTTTATTGCTATTATTGCTGCTGCTAATGCTGCTGCTGTTGTTATTGCTGCTGCTGCTGCTGTTGTTATTACTGCTGCTATTGCTGCTGCTGCTGCTGTTATTACTGCTGCTATTGCTGCTGCTGTTATTGCTGCTGCTGCTGTTGTTATTACTGCTGCTATTGCTGCTGCTGTT
The DNA here is from genome assembly GCF_018812025.1 of Megalobrama amblycephala. Lineage (NCBI taxonomy): Eukaryota > Metazoa > Chordata > Actinopteri > Cypriniformes > Xenocyprididae > Megalobrama > Megalobrama amblycephala. The sequence goes on along the minus strand of NC_063047.1, from coordinate 17,249,533 downwards.
ATTGCTGCTGCTGTTGTTATTACTGTTGCTATTGCTGCTGCTGTTGTTATTACTGCTGCTATTGCTGCTGCTGTTATTGCTGCTGCTTTTATTGCTGTTGCTATTGGTTATTGCTGCTGCTGTTATTGCTGCTGCTGATGCTGCTGCTGTTGTTATTACTGCTGCTGCTATTGGTTATTCCTGCTGCTGTTATTGTTGCTGCTATTGCTGCTGCTGTTGTTATTACTGCTGCTGCTATTGGTTATTGCTGCTGCTGTTATTGCTGCTGCTGATGCTGCTGCTGTTGTTATTACTGCTGCTGCTATTGGTTATTCCTGCTGCTGTTATTGTTGCTGCTATTGCTGCTGCTGTTGTTATTACTGCTGCTGCTATTGGTTATTGCTGCTGCTGTTATTGCTGCTGCTGATGCTGCTGCTGTTGTTATTACTGCTGCTGCTATTGGTTATTCCTGCTGCTGTTATTGTTGCTGCTATTGCTGCTGCTGTTATTGCTGTTGCTGTTATTGCTGCTGCTGTTATTGTTGCTGCTGCTGCTGCTGTTGTTGTTATTACTGCTGCTGCTATTGGTTATTGCTGCTGCTGTTATTGTTGCTGCTATTGCTGCTGCTGTTATTGCTGTTGCTGTTATTGCTGCTGCTGTTATTGTTGCTGCTGCTGCTGCTGCTATTGGTTATTGCTGCTGCTGTTATTGCTGCTGAATGTTATTGCTGCTGAATGTTATTGCTGCTGCTGCTGATGTTGTTATTACTGCTATTGCTGTTGCTATTGGTTATTGCTGCTGCTGTTGTTATTACTGCTGCTATTGCTGCTGCTGTTATTGCTGCTGCTTTTATTGTTGTTGCTATTGGTTATTGCTGCTGCTGTTATTGCTGCTGCTGCTGTTGTTATTACTGCTGCTATTGCTGCTGTTATTGTTGCTGCTATTGCTGCTGCTGCTGTTATTACTGTTGCTGCTATTGGTTATTGCTGCTGCTGTTATTGTTGCTGCTGTTGTTGTTATTACTGCTGCTATTGCTGCTGTTATTGTTGCTGCTATTGCTGCTGCTGTTATTGCTGTTGCTGTTATTGCTGCTGCTGTTATTGTTGCTGCTGCTGCTGCTGTTGTTATTACTGCTGCTGCTATTGGTTATTGCTGCTGCTGTTATTGTTGCTGCTATTGCTGCTGCTGTTATTGCTGTTGCTGTTATTGCTGCTGCTGTTATTGTTGCTGCTGCTGCTGCTGCTATTGGTTATTGCTGCTGCTGTTATTGCTGCTGAATGTTATTGCTGTTGAATGTTATTGCTGCTGCTGCTGCTGCTGTTGTTATTACTGCTATTGCTGTTGCTATTGGTTATTGCTGCTGCTGTTATTACTGCTGCTATTGCTGCTGCTGTTATTGCTGCTGCTTTTATTGCTGTTGCTATTGGTTATTGCTGCTGCTGTTATTGCTGCTGCTGCTGTTGTTATTACTGCTGCTATTGCTGCTGTTATTGTTGCTGCTATTGCTGCTGCTGCTGTTATTACTGCTGCTGCTATTGGTTATTGCTGCTGCTGTTATTGTTGCTGCTGTTGTTATTACTGCTGCTATTGCTGCTGTTATTGTTGCTGCTATTGCTGCTGCTGTTATTGCTGCTGCTGTTATTGCTGCTGCTATTGCTGTTGCTGTTATTGCTGCTGCTGTTGTTATTACTGCTGCTATTGCTGCTGCTGTTATTGCTGCTGCTGTTGTTATTACTGCTGCTATTGCTGCTGCTGTTATTGCTGCTGCTTTTATTGCTGTTGCTATTGGTTATTGCTGCTGCTGTTATTGCTGCTGCTGCTGTTATTGCTGCTGCTGCTGCTGCTGCTGTTGTTATTACTGCTGCTGCTATTGGTTATTCCTGCTGCTGTTATTGTTGCTGTTATTGCTGCTGCTGTTATTGTTGCTGCTGCTGCTGCTGTTGTTATTACTGCTGCTGCTATTGGTTATTGCTGCTGCTGTTATTGTTGCTGCTATTGCTGCTGCTGTTATTGCTGTTGCTGTTATTGCTGCTGCTGTTATTGTTGCTACTGCTGCTGCTGCTATTAGTTATTGCTGCTGAATGTTATTGCTGCTGAATGTTATTGCTGCTGCTGTTGTTATTACTGCTATTGCTGTTGCTATTGGTTATTGCTGCTGCTGTTGTTATTACTGCTGCTATTGCTGCTGCTGTTATTGCTGCTGGTTTTATTGCTATTGCTATTGGTTATTGCTGCTGCTGTTATTGCTGCTGCTGCTGTTGTTATTACTGCTGCTATTGCTGCTGTTATTGTTGCTGCTATTGCTGCTGCTGCTGTTATTACTGCTGCTGCTGTTGTTATTACTGCTGCTGCTATTGGTTATTGCTGCTGCTGTTATTGTTGCTGCTGTTGTTATTACTGCTGCTATTGCTGCTGTTATTGTTGCTGCTATTGCTGCTGCTGTTATTGCTGCTGCTGTTATTGCTGTTGCTATTGCTGTTATTGCTGCTGCTGTTGTTATTACTGCTGCTATTGCTGTTGCTCTTATTAGTGCTGCTGTTGTTATTACTGCTGCTATTGCTGCTGCTGTTATTGCTGCTGCTTTTATTGCTGTTGCTATTGGTTATTGCTGCTGCTGTTATTGCTGCTGCTGCTGTTATTGCTGCTGCTGCTGCTGTTATTACTGCTGCTGCTATTGGTTATTGCTGCTGCTGTTATTGCTGCTGAATGTTATTGCTGCTGTTATTGTTGCTGCTATTGCTGCTGCTGTTATTGCTGTTGCTGTTATTGCTGCTGCTGTTATTGCTGCTGCTATTGGTTATTGCTGCTGCTGTTATTGCTGCTGATGCTTCTCCTGCTGTTATTGCTGCTGCTGCTGCTGTTGGTTATTGCTACTGCTAATGCTTCTGCTGTTATTGCTGCTACTAATGCGGCTGCTGCTGCTGCTATTGACATGAAGTTATTTTTGTGTCTTTACTGTGAACCCAAAAAGTTTTGCAGGCAAAACCACCAATTATTTTTTTTCTCAAAGGGTCGAGTCTCAAAGTGTTCTGCTTGCAAATGTTTGTGTTTAAAAACTTTTTGCTTGAAAAACTTTCTTGATAGTGTGTTGAAAGAGTTTTTGCTCTTCCACACATTGGAAAGAACAAATGGAAACAGACCAATAGAAACAAGACCTGCAGGCCCCGCCCACTGAGTTTAAACATTTGAGTTCAAACATATTTGCATTTGACACACAAGCAAAAAAAAAAAAAAAAAAAAAGGTTTCTCAGGCAAACACAAAAGAAAAGTGCTTTCAAGACTTTGAGACTCAAAAAAAAGTTTGGTGGTTTTGCTTGCAAACTTTCTTTTCTTCGATGCACAAAGACAAAAATAGTTCAGATCAACAGTAATAGTGATGCTAAGCACCTCCAAATGATTCTTAAAGACAAATCAGCACAAAACAAAAACGCTACTGCACCATGGGCAACAGGAACTAGTCAGCAGAACTGATTAAAACTGACATTAACAACACGCCCTGAGTGAGTTATCTCAGCATCTTCCGACAACTGTAAGAGAGCGGCTTGAAAACACTCGCTGAGCACCCCAAGGCCATCCAGACAGAAGATTTCTCTTGCTCGTTTTTCTTTTCCAACTTTCAGAGTGCGTCTCTTTCGTTTAACTCTCTTTCTGTGACGCCGACTTTATAAATTCCGCCTCCAGACGGGACGATTTGCAGTTCTGAAATACATCCCACCTTTTAATGTGTCAATCCCGATGATTGGAGACGTGAAAAGTAGGACAGACGTTCTTCTTTACAGCATTAACATACCAGGCAAAAAAACCTGTGAGCCGAAGGCTTATCCGTGCAGGAAAATAAGAAAAGTTTCCCTCTTTACAGAAACAAAACCTTTCAGTGAAACCACAGGAACAGAGAAGGATCTAAAGGCGCCAGACCATCAGAAGAAAAGCTAATCTTTTTAGTAAAGCGACAAACAGAAACAAACACATCCAAGCTCAGGATTCCAGCAGTTTTTTTATGGTGCATTTGGTGGAAAACGATAAACGTGGAAATATTACAGAGGCCATGAATATCAGACTTTTAGGTCCTTGGAATTTTTTCGAGTTTAAGAATAGCCAATAAGAAACTACTTGCACATGCAAACACATTATCTTCAAAAAATATAAAAATCTAGATTTTGTAAAAGCACTTGCTGGTCAAATCATAACCAGTTACGCTTCTTCTCTTCATATTCAGGTGTAAAATACAATGATTAAAGGAATTGTTCACCTCATGTCGTCCCTTTATATGTTTCAGCTATCAGGATTGTATTGTTATGCCACTTTTATGGTGCTTTCTTTGTCACTTTGGAGCTTGACAGACTCAGTCCTGATTCACTTTCATTGCAACTAATTCGATTCTTCAAATATGATCCGAGGTGTGTTTCCTGTACAACTTGCTAATTAACTACCAGAGTACAATGCATCATTGGAGAAACTAACCAACTAGTCTCGACTGTTTCTCGAAGCCGTAGTAACATGTTCTCACCTCCGTCGTTGGTTCAACAATATAGGACTGTCACTGTCAATGATGTCACCCGCAGGTGGAGGAGTGATAACCTCTGCTGACTAATCTATTTGAGATCTTTGAGATGCTGCTGTAACGATCATGGCACTTAATGACTGCTTCATTGTTTGTGTTTCATGTCATTTTGCTTTATTTGATGTTTGAAATATCACCGGTTCTCTCATACTCTGGAGTTCCCTTGTGCATCTTATGCACATGTGCACTCTTCAGAAAGTGCTGATTGTTGACATGCTAAAATATATACTTTAGATTGAAATGTATATATATTTAAATAGAATGAAAGCTATAGAATGTACTGAATGTTAGCTTGCTTACTGTGCCCAAGAGCAGATAAGTGTGCGTCATTTAACAAGAAACTATGCTTCTAACAACAGGTCGAGAGCTGCAGCTCCAACCACGCAAGTTTGCGATGCTGTCTGCGAATGTTCGTTGGAACTATGGTTTCGGGAAATGCCAAATTGTTGAATTCTGTTGGTAACGACAGAACTTCCGCCCATAGTTGGCTAACGATGTTTTTGGGAAATGCACCCCAGTGTTGTTATAGTTGTTATAAGTGTTTGGCATGGTAATGGATATGACAATGTTGATATATTTGGTCTTGGTGAAATAGATTTGCTACGCTGCTGCAGCTATTGCTGTTGCTGCTGCTGTTGTTATTGGTGCTGCTGCTTTTGCTATTGCTACTGCTGGTTATTGCTGCTGCCGTTATTGCTGCTGCTGTTATTGCTGCTGCTTTTATTGTTGCTGCTGTTATTGATGATTCCGTTATTACTGCTGCTATTGTTGCCGCTGTTATTGCTGCTGCTATTGCTGCCGTTGTCATTGTTGCTGTTGCTATTGCTGCTGCTGCTATTGCTGCTGCTTTTATTGTTGCTGCTGTTATTGATTATTCTGTTATTGCTGCTGCTTTTATTGTTGCTGCTGTTATTGATGATTCCGTTATTGCTGCTGCTTTTATTGTTGCTGCTGTTATTGATGATTATGTTATTGCTGCTGTTATTGTTGCCGCTGTTATTGCTGCTGCTGCTGTCGCTATTGCTGCTGCTGTCGCTATTGCTTTTATTGTTGCCGCTGTTATTGCTGCTGCTGCTGTCGCTATTGCTTTTATTGTTGCCGCTGTTATTGCTGCTGCTGCTGTCGCTATTGCTTTTATTGTTGCCGCTGTTATTGCTGCTGCCGTTGTTATTGTTGCTGCCATTATTGCTGCTGCTGCTGTCGCTATTGCTGCTGTTATTGTTGCTGTTGTTATTGATGCTGCTGCAGAGCAAGTACAGGACTTGCTATTGTCAATACTTACACGACACGCTGCTGTGAGCAAGTAAGACATACTGCTGCTGTACAATAATGCATACATGAATTACCCAAAGCAGATCTATATAGGTGGAGCTGGGGAAGGTTGAGGGTTTCTGAAAGCATCAGCATTTTCTGTAGCCATTGCAGCACTAGTATTTGAAGGTTGAGCAGTGAGCTTACTGGCTACTGATACAGCAGGAACCAATCAGCTGTGCCCTATAGAGAATGATGTGATTGCAAGCAGATTGAGTAAAGGACCTATCAGCCTGTGCCATCTAGAGTTTCATGATAAAACTTTGTATTTAACTAAACCTAAAATTAAAACTATTAAAAATCATTTTCATTATTTGAAAGCTGAAATAAAGTGCAATATAAATAACAGACTAAAAAGTTCAACTTAAAGCTTAAACTATAATTAGAAATGTTGCCTTGGCAACTTACTTACACTGTGTTCCAAATTATTATGCAAGTGACATATCAGTAAGATTTCAGTAGAATAAACATTCAGATTTTAGTTTTTCTAAGAAAATGTTTGTTTGTTTATTTATCCATGTCTTTTTAGATAACTGGTATCATTCTCAGACAATAATTTGCCAGATCTATGGAAACCCTACTTAGAGGTTGTTCCACATTACACTCTAAAAAATGCTGGGTTAAAAACAACCCAAGTTGGGTTGAAAATGGACAAACCCAGCGATTGGGTTGTTTTAACCCAGCGGTTGGGTTAAATGTTTGCCCAACCTGCTGGGTAGTTTTATTTAAACCAACTATTGTTTAAAAATTGCTATATAGCTAGCTTAAAATGAACCCAAAATAGTTGGGAAATTAAAAACCAGATGCAATTAGAGGCAACAATAATAGACAAAAGGTGAATGTTTATTAATAAGCTTTAATATTTTATTAATATAAATTTAATAGTTTAATAGTTTATTAATATAAATGTATTAATAAGCAATTTAATAAATGTTTATTGTTTAATAATTATTCATTGAACATTAATAAATGTTCATTTCCAACATACTTTGGGTTAATTTTAATTAAGGAATACAGTAATTTTTAAACAATAGTTGAGTTAAATAAAACTACCCAGCAGGTTGGGTAAACATTTAACCCTACCGCTGGGTTAAAACAACCCAATCGCTGGGTTTGTCCATTTTCAACCCAACTTGGGTTGTTTTTAACCCAGCATTTTTTAGAGTGTATTAAGCAAGTCACAGTTCTCATTCAATATGGGGAGGAAGAAAGATCTTTCTGAAGATGAAAAGCATGAAATGGTGCAATGTTGTGCAAAAGGCATGAAAACAACTAATATTGTGTGAAACTGAATGGAGATTATTGAATTATCATAAGATTTGTGAGTGATTTAGAGCACAGCAGAACTCGATCAGATAAAGGCTTAATGAAAGTTCCTGTCAAAAATAATTAATTGTATTAAAAGGGCAGCTATAAAAGAGCCAGTGTTGAGCAGCAAACAGGTATTTGAAGCTGCTGGTGTCTCTGGAGTCTCAAGAAGCTCTCCATGCAGGCTGGCAGTTGTGTGTAAAGATGCATTTCAGGCCCTCCAAACCAAACCTCACAAAGAGAAACATTTACAGTGGGTGTAGAAATACATGAAGACTCATTTTTAAATAGTTTTATTCACTGACTAATGCCGTACTACAATGGATGGTCTAAATGGATGGATTTCTAGATGGTTGGTGAATGGCCACCACGTTCCAACAAGACTGTGACGTCAGCAAGGAGATGACGGGTTCATAACTGGCCATTTTAAGTTATGGTATAAAAAGGAGGATAGTGCCTTCATGAAATACAATGCACTATGCACTATCCCATGCTGCAAAAAAAACACCACAGCAATAAAACTGTTTGAAAATGTATTTCTAAACCCACTGTAAATGTTTCTCTTTGTGAGGTTTGGTTAGTGATGGCTGAAATGCATCTTTACGCACAACTGCCAGCCTGCATGGAGAGCTTCTTGAGACTCCAGAGACACCAGCAGCTTCAAATACCTGTTTGCTGCTCAACACTGGCTCTTTTATAGCTGCCCTTTTAAGACAATTCATTTTTTTAACAGGAACTTTCATTAATAAGCCTTTATCTGACCGAGTTCTGCTGTCCTCTAAATCACTCACAAATCTTATGATAATTCGATAATCTTCATTCAGTTTCACACAATATTAGTTGTTTTCATGCCTTTTGCACAACACTGCACCATTTCATGCTTTTCATCTTCAGAAAGATCTTTCTTCCTCCCCATATTGCATGAGAACTGTGACTTGCTTAATAATGTGGAACAGCCTCTAAGTAGGGTTTCCATAGATCTGGCAAATTATTTTGTCTGAGATTGATACCAGTTATCTAAAAAGACATGGATAAATAAACAAACAAACATTTACTTAGAAAAACTAAAATCTGAATGTTTATTGTACTGAAATCTTACTGATATGTCACTTGCATAATAATTTGGAACGCAGTGTAAATAAAGTAAGTTAAACCTGAAGAACAAAATTTACTAAAACTAAAACCATATTAAAATAAATTAAAGCTAAACATAAACTAATAAAATGACAAAAAAACATATCTAGTTTAAAATATTTATAAGTACTAACTCTAACAAAACATAAATGATACTAAAATAACACACAAAAAAGTAATACATATTTTAGAAGAGCTTGAGGGTGAGTAAAATGGACATTTTTATGTAAACTGTTCATTTATGAGTTATTTGGGAGTCCACCAAAAAAAAGAAAGAGAGCGAGAGAAATTGAAAGAAAAAAAAAGGTCCAGCTTCAGTAATTCGGCATATATTCTACTTAAACATTCTACTCAAGTCTTACAAAAGCAACATCTCTCTCGACTCTCCAGAAACACTTCAACAATAGCTGCTGGTGAAAACATCAAACAGAACGTGAGACAGCATCTCAGCAAAAATTTTGCATATTTACACGAAACTTTGTATTCAGAACTGCCACAACAATCTCCAGCATATAGCACACACACTTCAACACACACACCTGTTAATCAAAAGTTGTGAAGATATAAAAAAAAAAAAGGCTTGATCTACTCAATCAGCACAGCAACCTCACAGCGTCCTTTTTCACAGGTAGACTTTCTTATTACGTTTATTAACTGTCATTCTTTGACATCAATACCACATTTTTTAACACGAAGCGCCTGTAAGTCACTGTGGAATTCTGGGAGAATTCCGGGAAATTATCTAGTGGTCTGAAGACATTTAATAAGCACATTTCAGCCCTGCGTTACATCAGGATAAACTCACTGAAACGCTTCACAGAAGAGAGGAGAAAACTGCAGCACTGTGACCCAGACGTTTGACTGACAGCTCCATTCACCAGGGTGTCACACTCTCTGTTATGACATCATCAGCACTGACAATGACTGAGAATCAATGGCAAGAGCGTCTCTACGGCAACCAGTCTGGCTCATGTTCTTACAGATGGGCCACTTTGCCCGTTTCCTTTCAGCATGAACTCACTCATCGCATACTGAAGTGTTGATCGTGTCGAGCATTTTAAGAGTTTAAATGCAATCATATTGTTTGATTCGGGGCTTTATGACATGAAGAAGACACATTATGCTCTTTTACAAAGTCTAGACGTAGTTTTTGTGCTCTACTAGAACAGGTTGATTATTTTCCTCATATTCTCCATTGTTGCAGCTCCTCTCTTCCCAGTCTGTCAGTAACGCTCTGTTTAGTTCCTGTCTCTATGAAGCCCCTCCTTCTGAAAAGCACAATGTGCTCTGATTGGTCGGCTGGAGCAGTGTGTTGTGATTGGTCATTTGAGAAATGTCCCGCCCCTTACCATAACCTCCAGTTTCAACACACTACTAACTAACTCAACCAGGCCCCGCCCCTTTATTCTGAAATCATGCTGAAAGAACAGAAGCAAAAAAGGCAATCCAAATGAAAGGGTTCAGAAGTGGAAAAATAAACTGATCTGCGACTACACACATCCCTTGTATAAAAAAAACAAACTGGTCCGAAGGGAAGAAAACACAAGTAGAAAGGACAAGCAAGCTGGCTTGTTAGTGAGACGAACCTTGAGTCCTGGATGAACTGCGGGGTGTGAAGAGGTCAATCACAGCAGAGAGAGACACTAAATGACTCGATGAAGGATGTGACAAACATCACTGAGCCTCATGCTTTCGAAATAAAGTCCCTCCTGGCACTTTCCACAAATAGATGTCCCAGTACATTTTTAAAGCAAATACTGCATTTATAAGGTGCACTATGCCATTTCTGGCCCTCTAGTGGTTAAAACACAAAACTGTATGCATTTTCTCAAGGATGAACATTGTTTCGGTTGTGCTTCGGCTCTGTGCGGATGAATACGGCTCTCCTACTGCTCAAAAAACTTTCACTACAAGGTTTCAGAGATAAAACTGGTTTTAGCGTAAATTCAGACAGAAACGTCTTTGTGCTCTATTAGTGTCTAAACATGATCTCTTGATGTGTAACACTTTAAAAAGGTTCTCTAATGAGCAGAGGTCAGATAAATGATCTCTGGAAGAGCGTAATTTGGGTTAGTTGGCCATGTCACACAGGTTTACAGCTGAGAGACCTGCAGTGACACAACTGAACATCTGATAGATCAGGACTGCCATCTGCTGGACACTCTGGGAAGAGCTGGAGTTATGTGATGAGGTTCATGCTGGAAAACTAAGGGCAGATTAGCTCCTGAAGCTGATTTAATGACTTTATTTACCTTTAGCAGATGCATAACTATAGATTCTGTCTTTTTGTCATGAGTATAAACTGCTGTGCTATTATCAGTGATGCATCTCTAACATCTTTCACAATGAATCAATGATTCTGAATGGATGGATCGACCTACAGCATGAGTGAACAAACGTTACGGCCCAGATCAGTATCATTCCTGTCTGCACCAATCAGCGTTATTAGTCATATTTAGCAGTGTCCCACATTTTGCATGCAACACTATTGTTTTTCATCATATTTAAAATAACGTTATTTTGACATGATTTGTTAAATATATTAAATTAATTTGTAGCACAAAAACAAATATCAAATTAAATATTATAAAATATAGCTATTAAATATGTATTATTATTATTATTATTAAATACCTAATTAAATACATTTGAATTAGTCATATTTAGCAGTGTCCCACATTTTGCATGCAACAGATTTTTCCACCCAGTTTAAAATAACATCTTTATTTTGACATAATTTACTGAATATACATTAAATTAATTAGTAGCACAAAAACAAATATTAAATTAAATATTATAAAATATTACTATTAAATATGCATTATTATTATTTTTATTATTATTAACTATTATTACTAAATATTTAACTAAATACGAAATTAAAATATTAAATTATAAAATATTACTATTAAATGTGTATTATTATAACTATTATTATTATTATTATTATTATTATTAGATATCTTATTAAATTAAATTTAATTAGTCATATTTCGCAGTGTCCCCATTTTAGCATGCAATTCTATTGTTTTTCATCATATTTAAAGTAGTCTTTTTGACATGATTTGTTGAATATATATTAAATTAATTTGTAGCACAAAAACAAATATCAAATGAAATATAAAATATTACTATTAAAGACATATCATTATTATTAACAACTATTATTATTATTATTTATTTAATTAATTAAATATCAAGTTAAAATATTAATGTCAAATTAAATATATTATTCAATATTTATTATTATTAATATTATTAACAAGTATTATTATTGTTATCATTAAACATTTAATTAAATATCAAATTAAAATATTAATGTCAAGTTAAATATTATAAATATTTTTACTGAATATTTATTAGTAGTAGCAGTAATATTATTACAAATATTAATTTACTTATATATAATATAGCTTGACAAAACAGCAAAAAAACAATTATATAATATTATAAATATTATTAAATATTTAAATTAATTTAAATTAGTCATATTTAGCACTGTCCCAATTTTTGCACACATATTTAAAATAAAGTCTTTATTTTTACATGATTTGTTGAATATATATTAAATTAATGTGTAGCACAAAAACAAATATCAAATGAAATATTATAAAATATTACTATTAAAGACATTATTATTAACAACTATTATTATTGTTATCATTATTAAACATTTAATTAAATATCAAATTAAAATATTAATGTCAAATTAAATATTATTATTGAATATGTATTAGTAGTAGCAGTAAGTATTATTATAAATATTAAATTACTTATATAATAGTATAGCTTGACAATAAAATAGGCAAAAAAACATTAAATAATATTTAAATTAATTAGAATTAGTCATATTTACATTGTCCCACATGTTGAATGCAACACCTATTTATTATTTATATTATTTTAACAGAATTTGTAGAATATACATTAAATTTGTAGCACTACAACAAATATCAAATTTAGATATGATTCAATATTTAACTAAATGAATTACTAATAGCATATGTTGGCAATAAAACAGTCAAAACCGATTTATGCTGAAGGAGGAGCACATATAAACCAGATGTAGGTTAAGAAAGGATTTGATTTGTGTGAGATTCACCTTGATTCTGGGCATGGTGACGGTGGGAGGTCTGGCTTTGGCTATGAAGCTGTGAGAAGAGCCTCTCTCCAGCACATGTCTGGTGTAGGGCATGAACCTGCGGCCGTCAGAGCCGAACACAAAGTCCTGTCTGAGAGCATCGATGAGGACGATCACCACACGCCTGAACAGAGCTGCGGGGACTCTGGAGGAGTTCAGAGCACTTCCTGCAAAACACACCACAGTTCAGAGAACCGCTGCTGCACATGTGCTCAAGACACACGTGTGTGTGTGTGTAAATACATTAAAAAATGCACATAATGATATTTATTATATATAATTATATTATAAAGATAAATATAAATTAAACTGTCACTGGCCCACTGGTGTGCCCACAGCCATTACATATTTAAAACAGTAATATCCTATACTAAACCTAAACTAATCTTGACAAACTATATATCATTTGAAAGCTTAGAATCATATTTGGTGACTGATTTTCAAAATAAATTACAAAGGAGCAGTAATGTATCAATTTGCAACAAGCATATTTTCATACTCATAAGGCATGTTCAGACCTTTATTTTGAAATAGCGATGAACATGAAAAATCATTAAAGATTGGTTGAAACATTTTTGTTTTCATGCCAAGAGTTCAAAAGATAACATCCATTCAATTTTTGAGAAAAAAAAAAGGTTTGAAAATGTTTTTAATAGAAAAAGGATACATGTATGATTGTGGCGGCGATCTATAACCCACGTTTTTATGTTTATTAGAGTTTGAATTCATATCAAATTCTGCCAAACTTCCCATACTACTTCTATATAGGATGCCTACTTCATAAATTGTATGAAAATAATGGAAATATATGGTTCAGATCACTTAAACCATATATGGAAATGAAGGCACCCTTATATGGTCAGTAATGGAGCTTGGTTGCCATCTAGTGAAAAAGTGTGGTACTGCGCCCAAACAAAATCTTACTGAAAGCTCATTTTTTGAGATATCAACCTGAAATTTGGAACACAACTTGTTCATATAAAATATATTTTATATAAAATAAAATATTATATTTTTACATTTTCATAAACTTAAATTTCTATAACTTTTTTTCTGTTTCACTTACATAAGTTATTTCACTTCTACAATAATCTGCCAAATTTCATCTTTAAAACAAGACCAGCCTTATGTCTATATTTCAAAGTATTCTTGAATTACAACCATTTAATTTTGGATAGTACGGAAGAGGATTAGGGCCAAGCAATAATAAAAAAATAAAACCATCTCGAGATTAAAGTTGTTAAATTTCGGGAAAAAAGTCTAAATAAAATGTTGAGAATAAACTCATTAAATTACGAGAAAAAACTTGTTAAATTTCAAGAAAAAAGTTGAGATAAAATGTTGAGAATAAAGTCATTAAATTATGAGAAAGAAGTCGTTAAATTACAAGAACAAATTCGTTAAATTATGAGAAAAATGTCGTTACATTTCGAGAAAAAAGTCAAGATAAAATGTTGAGAATAAAGTCATTAAATTATGAGAATAAAGTCATTAAATTATGAGAATAAAGTCATTAAATTACAAGAAAAAAGTTGTTAAATTACAAGAACAAATTCGTTAAATTATGAGAAAAATGTCGTTACATTTCGAGAAAAAAGTCAAGATAAAATGTTGAGAATAAAGTCATTAAATTATGAGAATAAAGTCATTAAATTATGAGAATAAAGTCATTAAATTACGAGAAAAAAGTTGTTAAATTATGAGAACAAATTCGTAATTTAACTAATTTGTTCTCATAATTTAACGACTTTTTTCTCATAATTTAATGACTTTATTCTCAACATTTTATCTCGACTTTTTTCTCGAAACTTAACGACATTTTTCTCATAATTTAACGAATTTGTTCTCGTAATTTAATGACTTTTTTCTCATAATTTAATGACTTTATTCTCAACATTTTATCTCGAACTTTTTCTTGAAATTTAATGAGTTTTTTCTTGTAATTTAACGAGAAAAAACTCAATTAAACAACTTTAATCTTGAGATGGTTTTATTGTATTATTATTGCTTGGCCCTAATCCTCTTCCGTAGGACAGAGCATTTTCATGTCTATAAAAAAAGTGGGGGTGACAGTTATCAGGTTAAAGAATAAGTATCTAAAAAATCTAGATATAATTATTAAATTATAAATAATTAAAAGAAAAATAAGTTATTCAGATAAATTAATAATTAATTAAAAAAAATAATAATCCAGAAAATTCAGCTACTTACTAATACTTAATGACTCACTATATCATTATTATTATTATTATTATTAATTATCAACATATGTGTGTGTGTGTTTACCTGTCTGTGGCTCTGCAGGAAAGTCACTCAGTTTGCTCTTGGCTGAAAAGGATGATTTGACAGGAACAGGGAAGAATCCTCTCAGGAAAAGAGCGACTGACACAATCTCACATATGAGACACAATACAGCAAACACTGATGAGCTCAGCTTCATGATGAAGATCAACACCTGTCAACACTCATAACACAACACAAACACTGCAGCTGCCTGATTTCACTGACCGCAATCTAGCGTCATTTTCACAAGAAACGGATCTAAATCCACTCGATTAATGAAGAATCTGCCGGATTAGTGTTTTGAAATTCTCATTTCCGTGTTGTGCCGTGAGGGTCACTACGGCAACTCACGAGGATCTTTCCTCACTTGATTTCTGCGGACTTTTATTTTGTAATCAGACCCAAAACTGTTAATTTACTGTTAATTAAAGTTCTAAAATATAAAAAAAAAAAAAAAAAAAAAAAAAAAAAAAATTGTACTATAATTTATAAAATAAAAAATCTATATAAAATAAAACATGAAAATTAGAAAATTATACATTGTTATTGGCGACGGGAAAAATCTCTCATTTTACTTTTAATTCACTAAACGAGCAATTGTCGAAACTTACATTATTAAATAATTATATAATTTATTATATTATATTAATAACTGCAATTAAGTGAAATGAAAAGCTAAAGTGTGAGGTCATCAGTGGTTGTCATGGTAACAACGGCGCTTTATTTACTTTTCGCCACTATCAAACACGCGCTTCATCTGTTTGGAAATTTACAGACGGAGTAAACCATCGAAATAACACGCATTATGACTTTTATTAAAGCGCTGCTGAGTGTAAAAGTAAAGTCAGTTTGTAAGCAGTGAGTTAGTGAGGAAATGGACTGCAGTGGACTGGAGAAAATAACAACCTCAAAGTTTCTCAATACAATAACCGAGATTTTTGAAGATATTAGAGAAGAGTTGACGCAATCAGGTGATGCAAACACGTAACCATGTGCGTTACAACTTTTAGGCCTTTATTTAACAGAAACAAGCCTATATATCCATTGTGTTTAATTTAAGCAGAGAGCAGTGCTGAATCAGTGGAGAAGACAGTGACTCTGCTTAAGGAGAAATCAGAAAGAGGAGATTCTCAAGCCGCCTTCCTGCTGGGACAGCTCCACTATGAGGAGGTGACTGATGCCTTAAAGGTTAGTTCACCCAAAGATGAAAATAATGTCATTTATTACTGACCCTCATGTCGTTCCACACCCGTAAGATCTTCGTTCATCTTCAGAACACAAATTAAGATATTTTTGTTGAAATCCGATGGCCTGCATAGCCAGCAATGACATTTCCTCTCTCAAGATCCATTAATGTACTAAAAACATATTTTTGGTGCTGCAAAAAAAAACAAAATAACGAATTATTTAGTGATGGCTGATTTCAAAACACTGCTTCAGGAAGCTTCGGAGCGTTATGATTCTTTGGTATCGATTCATGATTCGGATCACGTGTCAAACTGCCAAACTGCTGAAATCACGTGACTTTGGCGCTCAGGGGTGAGTTTCCCGAAAGCATCGTTGGTGAACCATGGTCGTAAGTCCCATTGAACTCTATTGGTAACGACCGAACTTGCGACCATAGTTCGCTTCGGGAAACGCACCCCTGAACCGCTGATTCGACACGCTGATTCATAACACTCCGAATCTTCCTGAAGCAGTGTTTTGAAATCGGCCATCACTATATAAGTCGTTATTTTGTTTTTTAAAAATATTCTTGTCGCTTTATAATATTAATATTGAACCACTGTACTCACATGAACTGATTTAAATATGTTTTTAGTACATTAATGGATCTTGAGAGAGGAAACGTCATTGCTGGCTATGCAGGCCTCACTGAGCCATCGGATTTCAACTAAAATATCTTAATTTGTGTTCTGAAGATTAATGAAGGTCTTACGGGTGTGGAACGACATGAGGGTGAGTCATTAATTGCAGAATTTTCATTTTTGGGTGAACTAACCCTTTCAAGGATTAGTTCACTTTCAAATTAAAATTTCCTGATAATTTACTCTCCCCCATGTCATCCAAGATGTTCATGTCTTTCTTTCTTCAGTCGAAAAGAAATGAAGGTTTTTGATGAAAACATTCCAGGATTTTTCTCCATATAGTGGACTTCACTGGAGCCCAAACAGTTGAAGGTCAAAATTACAGTTTACAGTAGTGATGGGGAGTGACTCCAGCACAGAGTGTCGACTCTGTTGCTCTCGCACTTGTTTAATGATTCTTGAATCCATAGCCTGCATAATGCATGGCAGTTAAGTGCATAATGTCTATGGTTAAGTGCACTAAGCAAGGGGTGAACGAAATGAAGCGAGGAATTTGGACACTGACGAATCGCGTCAGAGAGCTGTCGCAGAAACTTTGTCACATACATTAATGTAGCTTACTTTAGAAATAGATAACAGTCATAGTGACTTTAGTTTGTAATTATACATACCTCTGTGCCAGCTTTAGTATTGATGGTAGCTTATACTATTGCAATAAATATAGATTTGATTTTCCATAGTTAACCGTGTTCATTAAACTAACCATACATAAAAATAATTTAAAAAAAACTCACATCAACAATAAACACATTAATAAGTGTACATTTATGTATTGTATTAATTTTAGTGTCTTTAACTCTCGTGTCCAAGCACTTTTAAGAGCATGTGTGTTTAGTGCCCATTATAATGAGATGAATTCGTTAAAGAATCCCTGCTTTCTCGTTTATTTAATTCTGACATAATATTCGACCACAGATGTTTTTCTTGACTAGACACTGCTAAGTGTATTACTGCCCTCCACAGGTCAAAGTTTGAACTAAATTGTCATATACAATATGCTAGTGCAAGTATATAACAATTAGTTCAAATTTTAACCTGAGGAGGGCAGTAATACACTTAGCAGTGTCTACACTGACGGAATTCAAATAGAGAAGAAGAAGAAGAGAGCTAGTTCAAGATGAGCATTTATGGTTAAAAAGTATAAAATTGTATTTATTTTTTTAGAAAATGACCGATCGTTTCTCTAGATAAGACCCTTATTTCTCGTCTGGGATCTTGTAGAACGCTTTGAAGCTGCACTGAAACTGTAGTTTTGACCTTCAACCGTTTGTAGTCCATTGAAGTCCACTATATGGAGAATAATCCTGGAATGTTTTCATCAAAAACCTTAATTTCTTTTCAACTGAAGAAAGAAAGACATGAACATCTTGGATGACATGGAGGTGAGTAAATTATCAGGAAAATTTAATTAGAAAGTGAACTAATCCTTTGAAATCTCTCTCATTTATTCTGCACGTTTCAGACAGTAGATTGATCCATGACTCTGTTGTTCTGCAGGGCCGCTACGCAGAAGCAGAGATCATCTTTGATGGCATTAAAGATGAAGATCCTCGAGCTCTCTATCAGCTGGCTGTCATTTATTACGATGGCCTTGGAAACAAAGAAGACCTTGTGAGGACCTTCTTGCTATTCATATCTCTCAGATCCACAGTAATAATTGGCTTACACATCTACAAATGCCTGCAAAAGCAACTAAAGTTTCTTTAAAGTTCTGGAAGTAAAAACTCTATTCATTTTCTCCACAGGGAAATTGATTTTGAACTATAACTATATTAAGGTTGTTAATTGTATTTGCTTTGTTGAAGCCGTCAGGCCGCTTTATTTCATCTTATTTTGTAAAATAATCCCGTTTAATAGCGGAATCCATGATAAACTACATTACCCATGATGCTGTACAGAAAATTACACCAATCAGAGTCAAAAAAGCTTTAGCTCCGCCCACGTCGTTCTCCCTACGCTCTCAAAATACTGAAACGTTTGTATAATATGTGCATATTTTGCAATAAACTTAAAATACATTGTTTTTATTCATATAATCAATATTTTTGAATGAGCAGTTTTATATTTCTCCATCGTTTTTAATTTGATTTGCTGTTCACAATGCTTCCCTCACTAAAACTTGTGTATCTTTGTCTTTCTGTCGAATTTTCAAGCAAATTTTTGCTTCAAATCAAAGTTTGTAATGTTGTGATTCTCCTCGTAGCTGATTGTTAAAGCATTATAAACCATGAACCAAACCAAAGACTATTTTAAAATCCCAATGGGAGAAATGAATGGAAAAAAATACTTCCAGTGTGGTGTGAAATCGAGTCCCCCGAGGAATCGGGTATCGAATGATCCCATTGCAGGGTTGCCAGGTTTTCACAACAAAACCCTAGCTCAATCACATTCCAGGGGGGTCCCACGGTAAAAATCGCTTTCCGGAGGGTAAAATTGGTGTTTTTGGCAGAGCTCCCCTGGTAAAATTCGCATTCCAAGGACTAAATATCACGTTATTTTGTGTCGATTCAACCCGCTGACATGAAAAACAGTGATAACAGTGACTGTAAATTAAATTGCCTAAATTATTACATTGTTAGCTAACTGCATGATAATATATATGTACATTTCTGAAATTACATACAGTCAATTGGACAGTCACCTCCGATACCAGATTCTCTAAATTGTAATGTTGACATGCATTCTCTGTAAAGCTGCTTTGAAACTACATGTATTGTGAAAAGCGCTATACAAATAAATGTGAATTGAATTGAATTGAAAAACAACCCGCAGCAACAGTGTAAAAATTGCCCTATTCCTCGGGAAAACCGCAGACTTGGCAACACTATCCCATTGGTTCAACAGACTTTAAATGGATAGTAGTATTTGTAGCACTTAATTATAATTAATGCAAAATCACGTTATGATTTATCGTTTAAAATGCGTTATAATGAACGTTAATGTCTTTTAAATGACATGGTTCATATACTAGTGTAGAACTTAAACTATTGGTTGTGAAATCAAACATTTCTTGTTCTTAGTTTTTTAGTTAGTTTATGTACTAGCATAGCATACATCTACCTGATTAGCCTGCTAGCTTAGCTTAGATTCAGGGTTGCCAGGTTTTCACAACAAAACCCGCCCAATTGCTCCTCAAAACTAGCCCAATGGCATTTCAGGGGAGGTCCAATGGTAAAAATCGCATTCTGGGGGGTAAAATCCGCGTTTTTGGGGGGGCTCCCCTGGTAAAATTCACATTCCAGGGCCTAAATATCACGTTATTTGGGGTCAATTCAACCTGCGGACATGAAAAACAACCCGCGGCAACAGTGTAAAAGTAGCCCAATTCCTCAGGAAAACCGCAGAATTGTCAACACTGATTATATTAGGTATGTTTTTGCATCCAATGAACAGTTCCCAATTACGTGTTTCAAATTAATGTTTGCGTGTACTTAGCATGACAATTAATTTATTATAAATTACAATAGTAAGATTCTATACCACATTGCTAGTATTGTGTAAAATTAATATTAACGTTAAATTACTTTTACAGAACATAATATGTTGCAACAATCCTTATAAAAAAAAAACATTTTTAGGCATGGTTGTGTTTCCAGTTTGTTTTATCATGCAATACATAGGCATTCATTTTATATTTCATGCATGTTGTTTGTGCATTTAATGTGATAAACATCATACAATAGTGAAATAGATTATAATTAGTCAAGACATCACGATAACAACTTTTGATCAGGCATTACCACCTGGGTCCTAAAGGAGACCAGATTCCTGGGGGGGACTCGATTTCTCATGACACCAGAACCAACACCGCTGAAAAAACGGGCGGGCACTAATGCACTCTATTAAAATCTCACTGTCCATATGAAAACTACGAACTTCAACAGGGCAAAGCAATTGAGTACATGAGAAGAGTTGCATTCTGGGATTCCTCTGAGGTGGGCTCTGTCAGACACGCGGCGCTGTATAATCTGGGCCGGGCGTATCTGGAGGGTTATGGTGTCCAGGCGTCCAGCGCTGAAGCAGAGCGGTGAGAAACAATCAGACAAAACACACATCTGTGTATGAAAATAAGAAGAACAGTTAAAGTAGTGATGGACGCACATTCTTCTTTTGTCACATACTGTTTTTCGCCTGCTATATAGTATGGAAGTATGTGATTTCAGACGCAGCCCTGGTGTGTGTTTCTCACAGGCTTTGGCTCCTGGCAGCTGATGATGGGAACCCGAACGCTAGTGTGGAAGCGCAGTCGTCTCTGGGCATGTTCTACTGCAGACCGGAGAGCCTCGACCTCAGAAAGGTCCTGATATCACTGACAACCATCATGCATCTCCATCTGAAGTGTTTACCTGCTCCGTTTGTAGTCGTCAAACTAGAGAGGATTAGCACTGGGTTCCTTTGGGAATCTCTATTGGGATTTTCACATAGTAGTTTGTGATTTGAGTAAAATAAGGTCTGTGGTTGGCACTACTGAAGCAGACGTTCATGTTTTGTTGCTAACAAACTGCTTAATAAGCTACAAATACACAAAGATCTGAGTTTATGTGCTACAACCGCTGTAGTCTGCATGTAGCAATTTGCATTTTAAAAGTAATGATGACCACAGACTTTATTCTACTCATAAATTCAATAAACTGCTTCTGAAAACCCATAGCAAAAATCCACAGTGAATTAGCCATCCAAGCACAAATCATAATTACAATTTACAAAAGCAATAGTTTATTTCCTTTGAAACATGCAAGTGTCCACATCTTAATCATTATTTTATGCATTTTTTAAATAAATATCATGACTCCTTAAATATCTGTGTGCTTTGTAGAGGACACTTTTACATGCTTGTTTCAGAAAAGAGATGTTACCGTAGTAAAATCAGCCTCCAGTGGTTTACGGTTCTCCAAAAACTCCAATATGATACATTTGATCATATTGAAGTAACTACATTTTGACCTTAATTATCACTTATGTTATAGTTTTGACTTTTCATCTCATAAATATGACTTAGCGTGTCATAATTTTGACTTTTGAATTTTTATGTCATAATTATGAATTTTTATGTGACTTTTTAAGTCAATTTCTGAATTTATTTGATCATATGCAGTAAAAACAGTAATATTGTGAAATATTATTACAGTTCAAAATAACTGTTTTCTACAGAAGAGGATTAGGGCTAATAACAATAATACAAATAATAAAACAATCTCAAGATTAAAGTCATTATAATTCGTGATTTTGGGGGGGGGGGGGGGGTCAAAATACGTTGAGAATAAATTCATTAAATTTCAAGTTAAATTAAATTAAATGTCATGTTTCGAGAAAATACTTGTTAAATTTTGAGAAAAGAGTCGACATAAAATGAGAATAAACTCATTAAATTGAGAATAAAGTTGTTGCGTTAAACTTGTTAAATTTTGAGAAATTTATTCACATTATAATGACTTTAATCAAGATAATTTTATTTTTTTTTATTATTATTGCTTGGCCCTAATCCTCTTCCGTAGTGAATATAGTGAATATATAGCAAAGTCAAATTTATTTCAGGTATCAAAGCTGAATTTTCAGCATCATTACTCCAGTCTTCAGTGTCACATGATCCTTCAGAAATCATTCTAATATGATTTGATGATCCAAAAACATTTATGATTATTATCAATGTTGAAAAAATGTTGAAAATTTGTTTTTTTATTCCTTGCTGAATAAAAGTATTAATTTCTATGGAGTCAATATAATGCCGCATATATAC
The DNA here is from genome assembly GCF_018812025.1 of Megalobrama amblycephala. Taxonomy (NCBI): domain Eukaryota; kingdom Metazoa; phylum Chordata; class Actinopteri; order Cypriniformes; family Xenocyprididae; genus Megalobrama; species Megalobrama amblycephala. The sequence continues at coordinate 17,227,211 of NC_063047.1, read as the reverse complement.
GCAAAAAAAGAAATTTTTGCAAAAGAAAATAAAGTTTTGCAAACGAAAATTAAAGTATTGAGGAAAATAAATGTGCTTTTTGCAAACAAAAATAAAGAATTGCAAAACATAAATGAAACGGCGCGAAAAGCAATGATTTTGCAATACATATTTTCCATGGTCATATCTATTAATTTATTTGCAACGCTGCTTTTATTTTGCGTGTCAGTCTAGTTTGAGCTTGCGATGCCCTTTTCCCTTTTTCTTTTTTGCAAGCCTCTGCTCGTCATGACAGTACCTGGATCAGTGAGCTGCGTCTCGGGCCGATGACGTCACTTCCAGGGAGGCATCTTGTACACGCCCCCATCCCATGACTCCACCCCCACGTCAAAACAGTGCCACAAAGCGAGACGCGCAGAAAAACGAAGCGCAAAGGGAAAACGTCATCGCAAGCTCAAACTAGACTGACACGCAAAATTAAAGCAGCGTTGCAAATAAATTAATAGATATTGACCATGGAAAATATGTATTGCAAAATCATTGCTTTTCACGCCATTTCATTTATGTTTTGCAATTCTTTATTTTTGTTTGCAAAAAGCACATTTATTTTCCTCAATACTTTAATTTTCGTTTGCAAAACTTTATTTTCTTTATATGTGGCATTATTTTGACTCCATAAATTTCTTCTTCCAGACCTTACACTTTTGAACAGTAGCGTATCTCTCAGTTCATGTAGTCGTTTCTGAAATCATCGTCCAGGGAAATCTAATGCACATTTAAATGTCTGTGTCTTCAGTAAAACTGACCATGTGTGTCCATCAGGCGTTCTCGTGGCACTCGGAGGCGTGTGGGAACGGCAGTCTGGAGTCTCAGGGCGCTCTGGGCGTCATGTATCTGTACGGTCACGGAGTGCAGAAGGACCCAGACGCGGCTCTGTTCTGCCTGAAGGATGCGGCGGAGAGAGGGAACGTCTACGCTCAAGGCCACCTGACGGCCTGCTACTACCACCGCAAGCTCTACTCCAGAGCAGCCGCCCTGGGAGAAAGGTGCAATGCATCATTCAGAAACTGAGGTATTATAGAGAACACTGTTCTGTTTTATTTTGCATGTTAAAACTGGTTTGGTTGGACTCTCAGAGTGTGCACATACGAGGACATCAGTGCCATAGCGCGGCACACGGGCTGTCTGGAGGAGTTCATCAGGAAGGGCATCGCTATAGCCATGTTTTACTACGCCCGCTGCCTTCATCTGGGCCGGGGCGTCCTGCAGAACAGAGACAGAGCAAAAAGCTACTTCGCACAGGTACCGTTATAATGCGGCAGCAGCGATAGACACTATTTACAGTAGTGCAAATGGCAGTAAGTGTAAATAGACACTCAATTCTTCTGCACAGATGTTAGACCCGTAAAATGCACTGCTGCTGAGAAGCGATGTGGGGAAAGTTTGAGGCTTGCTTATTTGGGGTTTGGGCACTTGAATTTGACTGCACTGACACCACATGAACCGAAATTGAACCATGAACCAAACTGAGCTGAATGATGATGTCATTATTCATTTCAATTCAGTCTTCTGTATCGAAATCGAATTTGTTTCATAATTGACACTTATTTATGGAAGCTTCTTTCTGCCACAGAATACTTTTTTTAATAAAAGTAATTGTGACTTTTTATTTCGCAATTCTTACTTTTTAAATAGTAAATACAAGTTTATCTCTCACAATTCTGCAAAAAAACTCAGAATTTTACAATTGCAATAAAGTCAGAATTGTGGGATATAAACTCAATTACGATAAAGTCTGAATTGTGGGATATAAACTCAATTACGATAAAGTCTAAATTGCGCAATTGCAATAAAAAAGTCAGAATTGTGGGATATAAACAATTACGATAAAAAGTCAGAATTGTGGGATATAAACTCAATTACGATAAAGTCTGAATTGTGGGATATAAACTCAATTACGATAAAGTCTGAATTGTGGGATATAAACTCAATTACGATAAAGTCTGAATTGTGGGATATAAACTCAATTACGATAAAAAGTCAGAATTGTGGGATATAAACTCACAATTACAATAAAAAGTCAGAATTGTGGGATATAAACTCAATTACGATAAAGTCTGAATTGTGGGATATAAACTCAATTACGATAAAGTCTAAATTGTGCAATTGCAATAAAAAAGTCAGAATTGTGGGATATAAACAATTACGATAAAAAGTCAGAATTGTGGGATATAAACTCAATTACGATAAAGTCTGAATTGTGGGATATAAACTCAATTACGATAAAAAGTCAGAATTGTGGGATATAAACTCAATTACGATAAAGTCTGAATTGCACAATTGCAATAAAAAAGTCAGAATTGTGGTATATAAACAATTACGATAAAAAGTCAGAATTGTGGGATTTAAACTCTCAATTACGATAAAATCAGAATTGTAGGATATAAACTCACAATTACAATAAATTACAATTGCGGGATATAAACTCGCAATTACGACAAAAAGTCAGAATTGTGGGATTTAAACTCACAATTACAATAAAAAAAATCAGAATTGTGGGATATAAACACAATTACAATAAAAAGTGAGAATTGTGGGATATAAACTCAATAACAATAAATTACAATTGCGGGATATAAACTCGCAATTACGATAAAGTCAGAATTGTGGAATTTAAACTCAATTACGATAAAGTCTGAATTGCACAATTGCAATAAAAAAGTCAGTATTGTGGGATATAAACAATTACGATAAAAAGTCAGAATTGTGGGATTTAAACTCTCAATTACAATAAAGTCAGAATTGTAGGATATAAACTCACAATTACAATAAATTACAATTGCGGGATATAAACTCTCAATTACGATAAAAAGTCTGAATTGTGGGATATAAACTCAGTTACCATAAAAAGTCAGAATTGTGGGATATAAACTCAATTACGATAAAGTCTGAATTGCACAATTGCAATAAAAAAAGTCAGAATTGTGGGATATAAACAATTACGATAAAAAGTCAGAATTGTGGGATTTAAACTCTCAATTACGATAAAATCAGAATTGTAGGATATAAACTCACAATTACAATTGCGGGATATAAACTCGCAATTACGATAAAAAGTCAGAATTGTGGGATTTAAACTCACAATTACAATAAAAAATCAGAATTGTAGGATATAAACACAATTACGATAAAAAGTCAGAATTGTGGGATATAAACTCAATTACAATAAATTACAATTGCGGGATATAAACTCTCAATTACGATAAAAAGTCAGAATTGTGGGATATAAACTCAGTTACCATAAAAAGTCAGAATTGTGGGATATAAACTCAATTACGATAAAGTCTGAATTGCACAATTGCAATAAAAAAAGTCAGAATTGTGGTATATAAACAATTACGATAAAAAGTCAGAATTGTGTGATTTAAACTCTCAATTACGATAAAATCAGAATTGTAGGATATAAACTCACAATTACAATAAATTACAATTGCGGGATATAAACTCGCAATTACGATAAAAAGTCAGAATTGTGGGATTTAAACTCACAATTACAATAAAAAAATCAGAATTGTAGGATATAAACACAATTACGATAAAAAGTCAGAATTGTGGGATATAAACTCACAATTACAATAAAAAATCAGAATTATGGGATATAAACACAATTACGATAAAAAGTCAGAATTGTGGGATATAAACTCAATTACAATAAATTACAATTGCGGGATATAAACTCGCAATTACGATAAAGTCAGAATTGTGGAATTTAAACTCAATTACGATAAAGTCTGAATTGCACAATTGCAATAAAAAAGTCAGAATTGTGGGATATAAACAATTACGATAAAAAGTCAGAATTGTGGGTTTTAAACTCAATTACGATAAAGTCAGAATTGTAGGATATAAACTCACAATTACAATAAATTACAATTGCGGGATATAAACTCGCAATTACGATAAAAAGTCAGAATTGTGGGATTTAAACTCGCAATTACAATAAATTCTGAATTGCGCAATTGCAATAAAGTCAGAATTGTGGGATATAAACACAATTACGATAAAAAGTCAGAATTGTGGGATATAAACTCAATTACGATAAAAAGTCAGAATTGTGGGATATAAACTCAATTACGATAAAGTCTGAATTGTGGGATATAAACTCAATTACGATAAAAAGTCAGAATTGTGGGATATAAACTCAATTACGATAAAGTCAGAATTGTGGGATATAAACTCAATTACGATAAAAAGTCAGAATTGTGGGATATAAACTCAATTACGATAAAGTCTGAATTGTGGGATATAAACTCAATTACAATAAATTACAATTGCGGGATATAAACTCAATTACGATAAAGTCTGAATTGTGGGATATAAACTCAATTACGATAAAGTCTGAATTGTGGGATATAAACTCAATTACAATAAATTACAATTGCGGGATATAAACTCAATTACGATAAAGTCTGAATTGTGGGATATAAACTCAATTACGATAAAGTCTGAATTGTGGGATATAAACTCAATTACAATAAATTACAATTGCGGGATATAAACTCGCAATTACGATAAAGTCAGAATTGTGGAATTGCAATAAAAAAGTCTAAATTGTTGGATATGATTTTGCAATTATGATAAAAAATTAGAATTGGGGAATATATACACAATTACAATAAGAGCTGCTTTGAAACAATCTGTACTGTATAAAGCACTATAGAAATAAAGCTGACTATAGAATAGAAGATGTGACATTCAGAGGTCCAGTGGTACCTTAGATAGTTGTCTAATTTCTCTCATTTCCCTTCCATCAGGCTGCCAGGATCGATCCGGAGATCTGTCAGGAGTTACAAATGGATGTCGTACACGGCAGGATATGAATCACACGTGCAACAATAATCACTCATTTAATCTCACTGAAGTTTAGTATGATTTCAATGTGATATAAGGATGATAATCTTGCAAAAATCTAGTTTAAAATGTGCCAACTTCTTATAAATATGATCTTTATATTCAAATCAATTTTATTTTCATGAATATGTGTGTACACATAAAAATTATTTTCAAAGAGTTTTCAAACGTATTTTTTAATGGACATTATAAACCAGAAAATATGTTAAAACTACCACATAACTACTTTTTAGATTTTTCCTTTGAAATCATTACAGGTATAATTACATAAACAGGATATTTTTGACTTGCCCCACAAAAAAAAAATAAGTCAAAAAAGAAGAAAGCAACAACAAAAAAATTTTTATATAATTTAGAAATGTAAACTAAGAAATTGTATTCAAGTTCAAGATAGGAATTGCATTTTAATGTATGTATTTAATATTTTATTATATTGAAGACATGACACATGACAGATCTTCTTTTGCAATTTATTGCTTATAAATGCTCTAGCCTATTTTTGGTAAAAATAAAATTCTATAATAATAACAATAATAATATCACAAACAGAAACTTCACAATAACTGTACATGACATATTGCACGATTAAAAGCCTTCATAATGGTCACAATAATATGTAGGGAGTTTACAGAGGTCTGGCTTCTTCTTTTTACACTCACTCCACTGTTATTCACATTACAGAGCAAAACCCCCAGAAGAAAACAAAAGAGAGAAAAGCGGAATATGACAGCTGGCAGTGGACCGGGCCTGTTCCTCCAAAAACACAAGAACAGATTAAAACACAAACATATATTCATGTCGCTCAAGAAGCCTGACGCTTCTAGATCCAGCACTACAGAGTCAAGTGGTTCAGAAATAAAACATCCTTCCAGCACATTAGAGGGAAACATCAGGAGCCTCTGATGACGTTCAGGCCTGTACGGCGTCGACGCTCAGCTCAGGATAGAGTTCTTTAAGAAGCATCTCCAACAAGATCTAAACACAAAGAGAGAAAACTCATCAATATATGAATCATCTCTCTTCTTCATTCCACCATTAGATGGCGCTACAGTATCATTTAATGAAACCTAGACCCAGTCGCATAAACACATCTCAAGATCTAGTTAGGGGTAATCAGTCTTAATTTTCGCTATCAAATTAGGCCAGTCTACTTTTTTATGTAACTGACAGAAGAAAAATATCTGACTGAAAATGATGAGTAACTTGTACGACTAGTTTTAGCTGTTTATGCAACTGGCTCCAGATCTGGAGAACCCTGGAAAACTGGATCATAGCAGTTATGGTGCTTTTATATTAAAGCTCAACATTTGAAAACATATTCAGTCTATATCAGGAGTAAACTAAATATGTGGATTTATGAAACATTTAACACCATGTGCAATGAATTTAACTTAAAAATGTGACATTACAATGAAAACGTAGGCTTCCAAAAGTAAACATCCCCCTCATTTCCTCCATTGCAAAGATATGTTTGATTAAAAATACAAAACAGTAATACTGTGAAATATTATTAGAATTTAAAATATCTGTTTTCTATGTGAATATATAAAATGTAATTTATTCCTGTGATCAAAGCTGAATTTTCAGCATCATTACTCCAGTCTTCAGTGTCACATGATCCTTCAGAAATCATTCTGATATGATGATTTGATGATCAAGAAACATTTATGATTATTATCAATGTTGAAAACAGTTGTGTAACATTTTTTTCAGCATTATTTGACGAATAGAAAGTTCAAAAGAACAGAATTTACTTAAAATAGAATCTTTTGTAACAAATGTCTTGATCAATTTAATGCATCCAAATTTCTTCAATTTCTGTAAAAGAAAAAAAAAATTCTTACTGACCTCAAACTTTTGAACAGTAGTGTATATAATGTTACAAAAGCTTTCTATTTCAGATAAATGCTGTTCTTTTAAATAAATAAATAAATAAATTATATATATATATATATATATATATATATATATATATATATATATATATATATATATATTTATGTATATTTATATTATTTGTAATAAACTTACATTTTCTTTATTTTAATATATTATTGACAATGGTATAATAAAAAGTCATATAAATAGTCATTTATTGCAAGTATATTTTAAGATATATATATATATATATATATATATATATATATATATATATATATAAACATAAAATATACTAAAATTATTCAAATAAAATTTTTCCCTACCCATATGTCCTTTATTAGTAGAAAAGTTGTTTCAGAGGCAGAGAAAGTTAACACAATTCAACAAAGAATAAATTTCCTCAGAGTAACGTGCACTGATGAACTGTGTGCAAAAACAAGAGACTTTAATTAAGAAAGTAAACAAGCTCAATCTTCATCTGGTCCTCAAATGAACTGTGAATAAAGCTCGACAGGTTCGTTCTCCGTTTTAAACCCAAATGTGTGTTTTCAGAAAGCAGAAATGAGAGCGTCAGCTGACAGAGTGAAAGCCTGAGATATAAATAAACAGCAGCAGGGTTAATGCAGGGCGACTCACGTAGAGAAGATGTCTGTTGGCTCTGGTCTCCTGAAGTGCATTAAAGATCTTGATGATCCCGTATCTGGCATTCTGCTGCCCCACCAGATTCTGAAGTGCATCTGAACGACAAGAACAACCTTTTTTGATCATATTCCACAGTCTCAAAGAAAGATTGAATTGTGCAGCTTTAATGCTGCTGAGTCTCTGTTCAGAGCGCCTGCTGTAATTGCTCTCTCTGGAGTGTGTGTGAGTGTGTTTTAAGTGTCCCGCTCTAATTAAAAAGCACCACGCAGGCAGAAACAGCCACGAAGCCTTTTATATTAACAGCTTCCCACTTTAGCATGAAATAAACCATCTTTACCAGGATGACTGAATCCACACAGGACTAGTTTTGTATTAATGTAGATTAACTAAAACATGATATTTGCAAACAGTCAACTAGCTAGTACTACCTTTAGACTAGGGTTGTCAAAAGTACTGACTTTAGTAACGAAATTTTAAAAATACCAGCATTTCCTCCTAGCATTTTGAGCACTATATTCCTAAACACCTCTGATTGGCCACTGTGTTCATACACTCAACAGATATGTCTGTGATTGGCCACAATGATCAATGCTTTAAAAACATGTTGTAAATAGTAGGGATGCAGCGATAGGATTTTTTTCGGGCCGATACTGATTTTAACGAACGATTATTGGCCTGTGTTTTGAAATTTTGTCATCAAAATAGTATTTTGATCATGTTTTAAATCAGCAAAGTTCAAAAACACCTGCATTAAAATATACTAGCAGGTTTATTGATGCATCATCAAATAATTCTTAATGAACATGTATTGGATCCATTTAACATTCAGCAGGCCTACATACAGACAACAGAACAAAGATACATATGAAATAGTGCTTTTTAGGTAGGTTTAAAAGTTTTCAGGTAGCTACAGAAATAAAGTAAACAAATGTAAAATAACACTGCATATTCTTCACTGTATAGATTATATACATATTAATCCTTTATTGTAACAGACTTTATTGTGATTAATCTTCTAATTAGTTTTTGTATACATTTTAATATTTTTAGTAAGTTTAAATATGTATCTCCTTTACTAAGGCGGGACTCTTATTTTGACAGGTGTTCTAGTCTATGGAGATACGGGTAATGACAAGGAGAGCATGCAGTTCTTTAGAGATATTTTGCAGATTTAAAGTTTGTCTGTTTATTAAGCATCCCCTTAAAAGGCATGAGATCTGTATGTTTTTGTTTACTGTTAGTTATAATAAGTGTTTTGTGTAATTCGCTGTATGTTGATGATAATGCAACGGAGAGAGAGATTTTAATGTGCACCTCTTGTTTAGCTCTTATGGTGATTTTTTTTGGAGTGAAAACTGATGCAAAAAACTTCATAAAACATCAGTTAAGTTTTAGTCATCATTCGGATGAGGTCCACTACACTTATTAAAGTTACAAAAGTTATTTAGTCAAGAATAGTGTGCGATCTTTTGTTATTTGATTAACATTAAAGCACAGAGAGCAGCGCTGGGATTATGCAACAGTCATTATACAGCCAATCAGAGGTGTTTAAGAATCCGCTCAACAGCACTCAAAATGCTAAGGAGAAATGCTGGTTTCATTACTTTTTTTAAATTTCAGTACAGACTTGGCACTGAAATCGGTAGTTTTGACAACCCTACTTTAGACATCAATATAATAAAGTAAAATAATGGTGCGATGGGAATTACCATAATTACAACTTGCAAAAAACATGTTTTTGTCACTCCTATTTACTCATATTAGAAGTTCAGAATGAACAATTAATGATGAAAACAGCAGTGGCTTCAACATTTAAAGGTTGTTTGTGATGCTATATTATATATATATATATATATATATATATATATATATATATATATATATATATATATATATATATATATATATATATATATATATATATATATATGATAGATAGAGAGAGAGAGAGAGAGAGAGAGAGAGAGAGAGAGAGAGAGAAAGAATGTTAGAGAAATGTTGACTTGGCAACTAACTGAAATAAAAAAAAATAAGTTTAAGTTACTAAAATGACTAAAAGTGACATAAAAATACATTTAAAAAAATAAAACAAACTAATAAAAACGAGAAAAGCTATGCAAGTTTGTTTCTGCCAGGGAATAAAAAAAAGGTAATTGCAACTTTTTCATCTCAAAATTCTGACTTTTTTCTCAGAATTTTGTGTTTATGTCTTGTAAGATATAAAGTCACAATTCTGAGAAAAAACACTGAATCGGAAGCTCTCTCAGATTTGTGAAATAAAAAGTTGCCGTTTTTTTGTTTGTTTGTTTGTTTATTTCGTGGTGGAAACAAGCTTCCATAAAAAAGTTCCACAAAACTGCTAAAACTTAACCTAAAATTAAAATGAAAACTGAAGATATAAAAAAGCTAATTCAAAATGTTCATTAATACTATAATAGTATATAAATAATTATAAAATGACACTGTTCAGTATTTCATGTATTGATGAATTATTTTGCTGTCATCATCAATAAAGCCTCATTAGTGTTACTAATAATAGAAACTAATAATATCAGGCACATGAACAGCTCCCAAACTCTGAATTTCCACCTCACAATTACTGTAATTCTGACAAAACATGAAAGGCAAACAGCAGATCCTCATCCTGCAGAAATGTTCTTCCTGTAGGTTTTTGAAATTCCCACTGGACTCATCAGATTTAAATCCATGTTCCGCTCACCTGGAACATTATCTAGTAGCTTCTGTTGCGCTCTCTCCTTGGTTTCTTTGCGTTCGCTCTCCGAACGGCTTTTGTTATGAGGTGCCAGCTTCCCGTTGGGCCAAAACGTGTCCCGGAATATATTAATGTAGTAAACCAACATCTGCTCACTGAAGATCCAGTTTACAGTGTCTCTGATTTGCCTGCAGAGGAAGAGACGGAAGGACAAACTCAGTGTGCTCATCCTGCAAGTTTCCATTACATCCATCCATTAATGCTTACTTGTTTATAGTCCGTCCAAATGTGACCTGAACTAGTGCAATTAGTGTCTTCCTCACCCACTTAAACACTGCAGACAGAAAACACACGAGCGGTGTTAGAAAGCATCACACCTTCAATGAAGATGACATGCTCTGACACAATGTGTCATGTCTGAAAATATCACACATACATCTATATATTTAACAAAATAAATAAATAAATAAACATACATACATATATATATATATATATACACACACACACACACACACACACACACGTATACATGTAAATATTTCTTAAATACATAATAAATATACACAGTACACACATATATATATATATAATTATGCAAACACAAACTTTTATTTTGGATGCGATTAATCATTTGACAGCACTCATTTTTAGTAATTTCATTATGTGCTTTTGTCATTTTATTAGTTTTTTGTTTGTTTTTATTCATTTATTCATTTTAGTTATTCATTTTAGTGCTTATTTCAGTTTACTGCCAATGTTCAAGTCAAATGAAGAAAACTCTTGTATTCATGGCTCAAAAATCAATTTTAAATTCATCAGATTTTGCACATGGAAACAATATATTTGAAATCATTTTGGGAAATAGTCTTCTATGTAAGAGTTATTATGTGGTGATTTAAAAACAAAAAAATAATTGACAAAAGAAAAATCAGAAGCAAGTCTGTGATCATTTACAGAAGTCAAATATGCTTTAAATTAGAAATTAATATTGTCGTAATAATATATTTATAATTTTTGTTTTAAAATGTTATTAATATTTACATGTAAACCATAAAAGATCATAAACGTCATTAAAATAATGTTAAAAAAAATACCACATATTTTAGCCTTTTTAATGAAAAGGCACATTTTGTTTAGGTCAAATTAAGAAAACACAAATTCATTTTAAATTTTGCACCTGGCCAAATATGCTTTACATTGAAATTAGAATTAATAAATGTTGGCATTAGTAGAGTTTGTCATAATATTATATTTATTATGAAGCAGTGAAGTAATTTTGTTTTAAAATGTTATTAATATTTACAAGAAAACCATAAAAGATCATAAACGTCATTAAAATAATGTTTATTTAACACTTTTTTAAGTCAAATTAGCAAAACTCAAATTAATTTTAAATTTTGCACCTGTTTTTTTTTTTTTTTTTCTTATTTCTATTTAGGTTTAATTTATTTTTATTAAGTTCCACTTACTCATTTTAGTGCTTATTTCAGTTTATTGCCAATGCAACATTTCTAATTTTCATTTAAAGTTTTTCAACTGATGTTCATATTTTATTTTACTTCAAACAACAGAAATGTTTTTAGTCAGCGATCATAACCCTGCTCTTCAAAACAACATCTGCCTTTAGAAGCAGACAGTGAGAGAAACATCAGTCACACGGTCCTGCGGTCAAACCGTTTCACACCCACAGACGCGCGGTCACACTCGTTTCATCACCGTGGCGACAGCGAGTGTTTCAGCAGTGCGTTGTACTCACTGCCCCTGAGCTCAAAGATCTCTCCAATCAGCATGAAGCAGGGCTCCGCCAGAGCGTCCTTCCTCCCGTCCGTCTCATCGCCGTAATCCGAGAGATCACTGTCATCCTCGGCTTCATCCTGACACACAAACACACACACACACACATCAGTCTCAAATCTCTGATGCTCTGTGTGATCATCATTTGGTGGATGATCATGCTTATGTCACTCTTTTTAGTTTGTGTGTGTGTGTGTGTGTGTGTGTGTGTGTGTGTGTGTGTGTGTGTGTGTGTGTGTGTGTGTGTGTGTGTGTGTGTGTGTGTGTGTGTGTGTGTGTGTGTGTGTGTGTGTGTGTGTGTACCTCCTGGTGTGAGAAGAAGTCTCCCGGCAATCTCTCCAGGAAGGATGCGAGAGAGAAGGAGGATTTCTTCTGGATGTCGATGACCTTCAGGTACTCTGGTGACGGACTGAGAAACGCGTACAGCGCCTCGCTCTGACACATGCGCTCGTCTGTCAACACTTTCTACAGAGGAAACACACACACACACACACACACACACACACACACACACACAAACTAAAACTTCATGAATCTAGATATAATCTCTAAATCACAGGCCTGAATCAAATGAGGCCAGACACACACAAACATACTGCAAGAACACGGTCCTGTTCAAAGTAAATTGCATGCTGGGAAATGGAGTATGCGATGTGTTAATGAAGGACTTTGGGCACATACAAACTTGAAAGAGCTCTGATAAAGTGTTTGACAGACAGGAAAGTGTACGATTTGCTTTGCTTTGCTCTTAAAGGGTTAAATATTTGCCATAATATATCCTTATCTCATTAAATTAGTGCTAAATGATGATCTATGCCTTAAAATAGGCAGAAGTTCTTAAATATCCAATATCGGCTGATGTGATAAATGGAAAAAAGAGGCAATCAATAGCAGATGCGTGCCAATATATTGTGACCCAAAAGGTCATTTTGATATTTTTGTGGGGCTTAATTTAGAAAATGTCAGGATGTGGTATAGATGTCCCAAAATTAAATAAATAAAAACTTAAATAAATAAATTTGTAGAGTTTAGAGTTAATATTTACACGAAAACCATAAAAGATCATAAACGTCATTAAAATAATGTTTAAAAATGCCACATATTTTAGCCTTTTTAATGAAAAGGCACATTTTGTTTAGGTCAAATTAAGAAAACTCATTTTAAATTTTGCACGTGGTAAAAAAAAAAAAATTGGAAAACAATTTTGTGGCATGACAGAAAAAAATTAAATGGACAATAAAAAAACAAAAACAAAAGCAAGTCGGTTAATATTTGTAGAGTTTATATAATAGTATATGTATTATTAAGCAGTGAAGCTTCATTTCTTTTAAAATGTTATTAATATTTACTGAAAACCATAAAATAGACCATTAAAGTCAATAAAGGGATAGTTCACCCAAAAATGATTTACTCACACTCAAGCCATCCTGGGTGTATTTGACTTTCTTCTTTCAGTCAAACACAATCGGAGATATATTTAAAAATATCCATCCATCATAAAAGTAAATTCTTTTAATTCAGCCAAAGGGTCACGCCATGATGCATCGATCTTCTGCTAGTCACATGTCTTTGTGTGATGCGAATTCGTTCACCATACTTTGGAACGCAGCAAAATGCAAAACTTTTCGCATGAGCTTGCGTCTCTGGTCTGATGCATTTGCATCCGTATGAATGGAAGTCAAAGGAACGAAAAGTGCAGTGTGACCGCACCTTAATTCATGACCAGCATTTTCATTTGCTCCTCTGCACTTCGTCATGCGTCGGGTCAAAGGTCACTCTTCCGCTGAAAATCCATGTGTAAGGCTGTCTGCTGGAAGCTAGTTATTTTAGTTAAAGATATAAAGATATAAAGATTTTAATTTTCTAACAAAAATCCATGGTTTTGCTTCAGAAGGCCTTTATTAACCCCTGGAGCCGTATGGATTATTATTGTAACGGATGGATGTGCTTTTTTGGGTTTCAAAATCAGGAGCCCCATTATAAAGCTCAGAAGAGCCAGGATATTATTTTATATATATCTCAGCTTGGTATTCCTCTGAAAGAAGATAGTCATATACACCTAGGATGTCTTGAGGGTGAGTAAATCATGGGATAATTTTAATTTTTGGGTGAACTATCCCTTTAAGTGTTTAAAAATATCACAAATTTTGGTCTTTTTTATGAAAAGGCACATTTTGTTCAGATCAAATGAAGAAAACTCATATTCATGGCTTAAAAAATTCATTTTAAATTAATCAGATTTTGCACGTGGAAACAATATATTTGAAATCATTTTGGGAAATAGTCTTCTATGTAAGAGTTATTATGTGGTGATTAAAAACAAAACAAAAATTGACAAAAGAAAAATCAAAAGCAAGTCTGTGACCGTTTACAGAAGTCAAATATGCTTCAAATTAGAAATGAATATTGTCGTAATAATATATTTATATATTTTGTTTTAAAATGTTATTAATATTTACAAGAAAACCATAAAAGATCATAAACGTCATTAAAATAATGTTAAAAAAATACCACATATTTTAGCCTTTTTTAATGAAAAGGCACATTTTGTTTAGGTCAAATAAAGAAAACAAATTCATTTTAGATTTTGCACCTGGTAAAAAATTTTTTTAAATTTTGTGGGATGACAGAGAAAAAATTAAATGCACAATAAAAAAGTCAGTTACTATTTGCAGAACTATTTACTGTTTGTTTTTAACTGCACATTCTTTAGAGTATGACATCATAACTGAACTGTAGCCACACAGAACACATTCAGATGTACATAATGAGAATACGAGGCGAAAATTTCTCCTTTTGGACCCGACGGCACGTTTCAATAGTTGAATTGAACCCTATGGAGAGACTATGAAATCAGTTTGAGAGACTGTTGAGCTCTTATATGAAGCTCTAGAGGAAAAAACATTACGTTTCTAGACACAAAATTTCAGTCTACAGACATTTCTTTCATGCCAACAGTCAAAAGTCTGGCTACAACATGACTCACCTGTAAAAACGTGTTGAGTTGATTTTTGGATTTGTCGAGGAATTTTTGGTCGATGGATTTGAAGGGCAGTTTACTGAGTGAGGGAAGCTGGACTTTCTTGAGTGACGGAAAACACTGCAAAAGATAAAGAGCGGATCAGAAGCATCGGCCTGCGGTTTGTGTTCTGTCATGCATAATCTCTATCAGAACTAATAATGTACAACAACACCATGAGTCACTGCGTTGCCACGGCAACACGGCGAGGGCCGTCACAGATCAGTGGTCTTTTAGACGCCGTGCCAGCATGTGATATCACACGTTAGAGGTGTGGCAGCAGAAATATCAGCCGTACCTCCGTCAACTTCCTGTGCAAAGCCTGAAACTCTGTGAGCTTCCTGGTCACGGTCCAGCGGTTGTTCTTGCAGTCGTCGTCTTCAGAAAGGCTCACGGCTACGAAGTAACACGCCATCTGTTCTCCATTCTCCTCAGAGGCCTGCCAAATATACATACATACAAATGAAGATGCCAAAACAATGATATTTAACAATAAAACTATATGAAAGTTCATTATATGTATATATGATGTTTAATGGTTTTTCTAAATTATGCTTTTTTTTAATTAAGATATATATATATATATATATATATATATATATATATATATATATATATATATATATATATATATATATATATATACACACAGTACAGCCCAAAAGTTTGGAACCACTAAGATTTTTAATGTTTTTAAAAGAAGTTTCGTCTGCTCACCAAGGCTACATTTATTTAATTAAAAATACAGTAAAAACAGTAATATTGTGAAATATTATTACAATTTAAAATAACTGTTTTCTATTTGAATATATTTGACAAAGTAATTTATTCCTGTGATGCAAAGCTGAATTTTCAGCATCATTACTCCAGTCTTCAGTGTCACATGATCCTTCAGAAATCATTCTAATATGCTGATCTGCTGCTCAATAAACATTTCATGTGTACAATTGTACAAAATATTTGTGTACAATATTTTTTTTCAGGATTATTTGATGAATATGAAGTTCAAAAGAACAGTGTTTATCTGAAATCTAATCTTTTGTAACATTATAAATGTCTTTACTGCCACTTTTGATTGATTTAATGCATCCTTTCTGAATAAAAGTATTCATTTCTTTAATTTCTTTTCAAAAAAATAAAAATAAAAATTCTTACTGACCCCAAACTTTTGAACGGTAGTGTATAATGCTACAGAAGCTTTGTATTTCAGATAAATGCTGTTCTTTTGAACTTTCTATTCATCAAGGAATCCTGAAAAAAAAAGTACACAACTGTTTTCAACATTGAAAATAATCATAAATGTTTATTGAGCAGCAAATCAGCATATTAGAATGATTTCTGAAGGATCATGTGACACTGAAGACTGGAGTAACGATGCTGAAAATTCAGCTTTGCATCACAGGAATAAATTACTTTGTCAAATATATTCAAATAGAAAACAGTTATTTTAAATTGTAATAATATTTCACAATATTACTGTTTTTTACTGTATTTTTAATTAAATAAATGTAGCCTTGGTGAGCAGACGAAACTTCTTTTAAAAACATTAAAAATCTTAGTGGTTCCAAACTTTTGGACTGTACTATATATATATATATATATATATATATATATATATATATATATATATATATATATATATATATATATATATATATATATATTAATCTAATGAATTTTAGTCAAATACCATACATTTTAAAACTCGACATTTACATTTATTCATTTAGCAGACATTTGAGCAACAATTTTGGGGTAAAGCATTTAATTTGTTTGGATTGAATCTCCTGAAAAAACAACAACATGAAGCAACGGACTTAAAAACTGTGTGTCATTTTACAGCCAATTAACAGATAAATCGCTACTAAACGAATGAGTCACTCTTGAGCAGAAATATGCAAATGGTGCACTGTTAATTATCAGAGCATTAAAACTATTGATGGACTCTTCACAACCATCTGTTTACTTACACAGAACATCGACGGTTAATTAAAAAGACTGGAGAAGAAAAATGACAGATATGCTTCTTTTTAAAGGCCAGTGGAGTTTTAAACATGCCGACGATCAAAATAAAACAGATTTTTTATTTTTTAGTTTGTTCCTCGCATAGATCGATGGAATATCTTAAAAACAACCTGGAAAATTCCTCTAAGAGCATTGACACGGTTTATGACTGTGAGCTGCTTTGTGAAGTTAAACAGATGGAATGATTAAAGTGACTGTGTTTGATCTACTGTGGACTGTGACAGTGTTTGTAACAGAGTCAAACACACAGGAAATTAATCATTGTTCCTTTAAGGAAAGAATGTTGAAACAGAGAATCAAGCAAATGATGTTACAATGTGTTGCTATAGCGATCACTTATCTCAGTGTAACAGCTGACAGCAACAGCGACGTTAGAATGTTACAGTGTTGCACTGTGTGATAAGAGAATGTTCCGGAAACAATGCTTTCTTTCATCTGTAAAGTGTCTCAATCGCGCTTCTGAAGTGAAACGTCACTGATGTAATTCCTGTGGTTGGAGTGAACTGTGCGTAAACTGTACTTTACTGAAAGTTGCATCACATCCCTTTCTGTTATGTTTGCATGCAGCATGTGAAAGTCACCAGGTTTTTCAGGATTACCAGATTTACCAGATTAACATGGTCATGGTGACAGTGAAAAATTAGGTATAACTTTACATGGACAAGGTTAGTAAGTGTTTCTCCCAGTAATATTACAGTGCTAAACAAAACTCCTAAAATTTATGCTTTCTATTACAAAAAGTACAAAAATGAAAACAGGTCATTCAGACATCATTTATCAGTCTAGTTTCATCTACAGCAGTCTACAGTTTTAATATGTGGTTTTCAAAAGGAAGTTCACGCCACTATTTCTGTCACGACTGGCTTGGCCGTTTATCTTCAGACCGCAGTGACTAAATTGAGTTTTTTTCTACTGATAATTTAAAAATAAAAACCTCTGCGGTGTTGACGACGGCTCTCCAGGTGCCCAGGTTCTCACACCAGCAGTCCGTCCGTGAGATGTGCAGCTGGAGGTCGCTGTGCTCCTTCTCCATGGTGCAGATTTCCTCCTTCAGTAGTGACACGATCTACAAGAAAGACATTTTGATGAGTGGCAGTGCATCAGAAGCCTGTCGCAGGTCTCTGACCCTGACTGGAGCTTCATCTGACAGCAGACAGAAGCCACAGCTCCGGAGGAGAAGGGAAGCGCTGACCCTGAGCTCTCAACACGGTGAGAAATCATTCCTGTCTCATCTAATGCATTAAATCAAACCACAATACAGGCTGGATCAACTCCAGTAGTCCATACCAGCACCAGGGACAAAATACATAAATACTGCTTGAAGTTATCGTTTCTTTATTTGAGTGCAAAATCAAACTCCCAAAATGATTGCATTCTATTACAAAAAGTAAAATGGAAAGCATGTCATCAGTCCAGTTTTATCTATACCAGTCTATACGTGGTTTTCAAGGGAAATTCACCCCAATATTTCTGTCACAAATGGCTTGGCCACAGCTGGTTTGACCACAGTGACGGAGTCATTACTACTGATGATAATGGGGAAAACAGTACTGTTATTTTTATTTTTGGAGTCATCTTGCTAGCAAAATACTTTTGCTCTTGCTTCTGCTTTTTTCCTGCTACCTTGTTTTAAAACAAGAATAATTAATTAGGAAATACTGCAAAATAAACTGAAATAAGAATATTATTCTGTATAACATAACACATTTATTTAGCAAACTTAAGGTACTTTATCTCAAAATTAGGATGAGTTATGAAAAATAGCGTGCTATTAATTTGTATATGACACAAATGTTCGACTAAAATTAAGAATTATTCTTCTTAAATTGATCAAAAGCAACGGTAAAGACATTTATAATGTTACAGATGATTTCTATTTCTAATAAATGTTGTTCTTTTGAACTTTGTGTTCATCAAAGAATCCTGAAAAATAAAGTGTATCACAGTTTCCACAAAAATATGAACTGTTTTCAACATTGATAATAATCAGAAATGTTTCTTGAGCAGCAAATCATCATATTAGAATGATTTCTGAAGGATCATGTGACACTGAAGACTGGAGTAATGATGCTGAAAATTCAGCTTTGATCACAGGAATAAATTACACTTTACTATATATTCACATAGAAAACTGCTGTTTTATATTATAATAATATTTCACTGTTTTTACTGTAATTTTGATCAAATAAAAGCAGCCTTGGTGAGCAGAAGAGACATTTCACCGACCACAAACACTCGTGTGTGTCCTTAAATTAAAAAAAATCTCATTTATAAACAAAAAGAAGCATATATTAAGGCTGCACAAATAAACATGTTGATTACCACGCTCCACTTGATCACATGGATGCATTGGCCAATCACAGTCAAGTAAAGAGTCTGATGCACAATAAATTAGTCATTTCAATTGTTTCAAATAAAAGTGAAGTATTTCACATTATACACACCTTTTTATCAGGTCGTGGTGCGTTTAGGATGGAGCCCAGGGCTTGCCGTTTGTACTCCAGCCTCTCGTACAGCTGATGTAGTTTGGTGACTGCGTAACTAGCCTGTTCGTTGATGCCTTTGCTGCCTTCATCCAGCGCCACGTCCCCTCCTTCCATCACATGACACTAAACACGCAGAAATACAGAAGAAGAGTCAAAGAAAATCAGGACTGAGTCTTGATGTTGTTTTTGTGCTCTACTAGAACAGGTTTTCCTGCTTGAATGTTGATTATTTTCCTCATATTCTCCATTGTTGCAGCTCCTCTTTTCCCAGTCTGTCAGTAACGCTCTGTTTAGTTCCTGTCTCTATAAAAGCACAATGTGCTCTGATTGGTCGGCTGGATCAGTGTGTTGTGATTGGTCATTTAGGAAATGTCCCGCCCCTTACCATAACCTCCAGTTTCAACACACTACTAACTAACTCAACCAGGCCCCGCCCCTTTATTCTGCATATGAATTATTTAAATGAGGAATATTGTGAAGATGGAGGCGTTTCAGGGAGTTCAGAAACACTGACACTGATATAGAGAAGAACTCCTGCTGGAGGGACTTTTTCATGCTCAAACAGCAACATTACACACTAAAGAAAGTATAATAGTTCATCTTTTAACTCACGGTGTCGTCTTTCTCCTCACTGCTGGACTGAGAGCTGCTCCTTTGCTCCTCTCGTTTAATGAGCCGCTCGTACAGGTCGCTCACCAGGAATGATGGGTAATAGCGCTCCTTCATGGTCTCGTAAACGTCTCCCTGGATCCTGTGGAACACGTCTGTACCCTTGTTCCCCACCAGCGTCTGCTGGATCTCTTTGTAAAGAGCCTTCTCCACCGGGATCTCCCTGCTCTCCACAAAGAAGTTCTGGTAGATTTCTCCCACCAGCTGTGGCACTTCATTCTGCAGAGGAGACAATTTGAGACATCTAATAGTTCTCATTGTTCTTTAAAGGTATATATATATATATATATATATATATATATATATATATATATATATATATATATATATATATATATATATATATAATTTTGCATTAAAATATATAAAAAATATATTATATTTTGACTTATATATATATATATATATATATATATATATATATATATATATATATATATATTATTTTTATTTTATTTTTTTTTTTTTTTAATTTCTATCATTTTCAATGATGATTATCAGTTTAATATTTGCCATACAAAAAAATAAAACAAACAAATAAATGTGTATATATAGCATAACATTAAAATATATATATTATTCATTATTATTATTTATTAATTTTGTGCAAAATATATATATTTAGTATGGATATTTTAATATTTAGGGTTTTTTGTCATTTCTATCATTTTCAATGATAATTTTCAGAATATATTAATATTATTAATAATTTTACTATAATAATATAAAATAATAATAATATAAAATAATATAATAAATAATATAAAAAAAAAATAAAATAAATAACCACTCTTTCATGAATTAATGGCAGTACAGCAAAAACTAGACTGGTATAAATATATTACAATAAAAAAATTATAATTATATATTTTATATATATATATATATATATATATATATATATATATATATATATATATATATATATATATATATATATATATAAATAAAAGAAAAAAAAGTATATATATATATATATATATATATATATATATATATATATTTTTTTTTTTTTTTTTTTTTTTTTTTTTTTTTTTTTATTTATTACTGTAACAAGATTTTTCACATTATGGTAATTTAAATTGTGGAGAAAATCTGATTATACATAGGCTTAATTTTCAACAAACAGAATATAATTTTGATTTTTTTAATTAAATATGACCCTGATACATTCTTGGCAGGTTTTGTTGGTTTATCTCTTGAAGGTTCATGAAGATTTATAGCAGCAAAGCTACACTGTGAACAGTTTTGGTGTTCAGCGTTCTGCATTTCAGTGACAGATTCATGTTCAGAACTGACTAACATTAAAACATATGGCTAATCTAAATCGTTTGCATTGGTTTCATGCTGAACAGATGCTAACGGTTAACAAGATATGACAACGACAATAAACAGATTATTACAAATCTGCTGTTGCACAGAAATGAACCAAACGTGCCTCCTCAATGATTTATCAGCTGACAACATTCTGCAGCACTAAACAGCCTGGTTTTTATTCTACATACAATATATAATATTCCAGACTCACAGAATAGATGACCTCTTAAGTTTTCCAGGACACACAGAACGATGAAAAAAGACATTTCACTCAGCTCTGACACTCAAAGCTAAATGGCAGTGCCGGTAATTGCTAATTTAACACAGCTGGACATAATGGGCCAAAACGATTATACATTTATCTGAGTCACACGCTGATGTGATGTTGCGGTTCTCAGCCATGTGCATTTCTGTGGTCCAGCGTTAAAAGTGCCAGCTAAGTGACCAATTAGGAAATGTTCAATTGTGCCTGTACAGTAGATTGGCATGAGCGACGGGAAAATCACTTTTCAGATATGGCAAAAGGCCTATTCGGACGGTAATTGTTTCTCATGGGTACGTGAGGTGATTAACAGGGCCTAGTCGGTGATTTTATTGCCGTCCGATTCCAGAATATCAGTGTTTTTCTCCTTCCACCCGTGAAAAAAAATCATTTTTTTGTCATGTGGCAATTTCTGTCCAAATCCACATTTCTGAGTTTACAAGAAGGAATCGATGTTGCGTGCATTAGTAATGTGCATGCATTTTAAATATTCATTTCTATTAGTGTTGTGACGATATGCAAATGTGACGATACCAGCATTTACTCATAGGATTTTGGGCGCCGTTGATTCTTAAACACCTCTGATTGGCCGTTGTGTTCATATGCTCAAAAGATACGCCTGCTTTCAAACGCTCCGGTGTGTATCTGTGTAAGCACTCGGTGAAGAGCGTCAATGATGTCTATTTACAACGTTTTTGAGGCGTTGATCATTGTAGCCAATCACAGACATATCTGATGAGCGTATGAACACAACAGCCAATCAGAGGTGTTTAAGTATCTGCTCAACAGCACTCAAAATGCTAGGGGAAATGCTGGTATCGTCACATTTTTTTAATTTCAGTACCGACTTGACAACACTAATTTATATAAATATTAAAAATTATTATCACTTTTAATACTGAAATGCTGCAAAAAAAAAAAAAAGTGCAAAATCACGTAAACTTCTGAAATGGGCCATTATTATGGTATGCAATAATTTTTTTAAATATTTATTATATACATTTTTATAAATTAGAGCTTGCAGAACTAATCATTTTACTAGTTGGGTCAAATGTAAATAAGAGTTTGCATTAACTTTTTTCTGCTAATTTCCACATTTTTAAAAATCAATGTGAGCTAAAATGGAAAAAAAAAAAACAATTTAATGTGTCAATTTTTCTATTTTAAATAGGATATTTAAATAATCAAATAATAGATGGGATATTATTTTCCTACTATTAAATTAACGTAACCATGAAATCAAACGTGTCTTCTTTTTTTTTTTAATTTTAATATAAATGACTTATTCATGCACATCATTATTGTCATAATGTCATCTCTGATGATGAGGGCGGGGCAACCTGTCACTCACACGAGATCCGCCAATAGCAAACCACAACCATCCAATCAATTCCCCACAGACAAAATCAAGCCCCGCCCTACATTTGTTCTTGTTTGAGAAGCCGTTTCACTCGGATATGCAGAAAAGATGATTGCGACTTGCATTTTGTGCCAACTTAAAATATTAAATTTATTAATTTTCTTTACAGCTGACAATCATGTGACTGATCAGCACGTTCCCAGGTTTGTAGGATCACAGAACTCGTTCCTGAATAAATCACCATCCAAACGCATGAGTTGCATCACCGATGTGCCATGCAAATGAAATGTTACAGACGTCCCAATGAGAAAAAATTACCGTCCGAACAGGACTAACGACAGCGGCTCTTTCACTCATAATCTGAGGGATCTTCAGCTCGAGGCTTGATGTTGTGCTGAAGTGTGTGTCTGACCTTGTTAGCGCTCTTGAGCATCTCCACCAGCTCCCAAAAGCTAATCAGAGCCCTCTTTTCCACACGCTCCATGTAGACACGGAAATGCTCCCGGTACACTGAGTTTGACATGATCTCCTCGAACTGAAGTATCTGTGAGAGGACGAGAAACAAATCAAGCAGACGCCGTCATTATTAAAAACACTTGAGCTCACTAGAAAACATTACACTGCTTTCATCTCCAGAAGGCTGTTACTTATCCAGAAACACTCGTGTTTCTTCTGGAGCATTTCAGATGTTTTCCATAAGAGCCACTGCTTTCTCTCTGAACCTAAGAATGTTTATTCCTAATCATGGCAACTGTAGGATGAGGGAAATAAATCAATCAGTTTTGTGTGATTCGGATCTGTACCCGTTGGCTCTGAGGTCCGTCCCCTTCATCCTGGGCTCCGTCCTCCTGCTGCTCATAGTTGGGACCCCCGAGGAGCCGGATCCGCTTCTCACACTGCTTCTTTGCCACTGTGAGCTGGTTAATGTAACGCTTCATGTTTCTGGCACGTAACAGGTCAGCCTTCAGCGCGGCCGCCTCTTTCCCTTTACTGTCTGCAGAGAGAGAGAGACAGAGGATTCAGACACGCAATCTCACGGGAATCAGCTGTAGAAACCATCGGAGAGAAACCGGCTCTGATGACTCGAGCAGATATGATTGAAAAGCACCAGAACCAGTTTCATTTCCTTCTGCTTCATGTCACTTTCACACAGAGATCGACACAGATATCAAGACATAAACACTGATGAA
This sequence comes from Megalobrama amblycephala, assembly GCF_018812025.1. Lineage (NCBI taxonomy): Eukaryota > Metazoa > Chordata > Actinopteri > Cypriniformes > Xenocyprididae > Megalobrama > Megalobrama amblycephala. Next base: position 17,202,960 of record NC_063047.1, on the reverse strand, counting down.
CTTGTTCACACATGCTCGTTTTGATTGAGATCGATGCCTGAACAAATCTAAAACTCGTTCCTGATTTCAGAAGTTGCAAACTTCCACTGAAAATAAAATCAATCAATCAAAATGTAAAGCAGAATAGTTTTGTTTACATAGTCAAACCAAAATGTATTCAGACACCTTGAACATTTCATTCATTAATTCAGTTTATTCACTATAGTTAAAAAAAATGGTAATAAAATATGGCAAGATCTCAGAGTTAAACTGTGTCATAAAAAATAATCTTAATTATGTCAGATAACACTAGAGAAAAACATTGTCAGGTCAAAGTGTCTGAATAATTTTAGGTTCTAAATCTTTATCAATTTACTGGTATTCCACTGTATGAAGAATATCTGGGTATAATATGTCACAGTTTACTTGATTTTGCTATCCTCATTTACATAGATGAACTATAGTGTCCTGCACCCACTAGTAAAAATATATCAAAAATATCAAAACTGAAGGTCACTTAAAAAAAGAAGCAATTAATTCAAATGTGCTAAAATGTTTTAATAAATAAATTAACATTTAAACATTCAAAAAACTAGAATTAAAATTAGGGGTAAACATTCAAAAACTGTAAAACTATCAATTTAATTATTAATATATTTTTTTATATATATTTTATTATATTAAAAATAAAAAATATCATATTTTTTTAATTAATTTTAATGGTAAAAAGACCCACACACTAGAAAAATGAAGAGAAAGAAAACATAAAAGTGAATAAGAAAAAAAAATGTTTTAAATTTAAATGTTTTTTTTTTAATTATAGGAAAAAATAAGCATTCAAAAACTTTAAAATTGCTTCATTTAGGCAAAATGTACGGAAGAGGATTAGGGCCAAGCAATAATAAAAAAATAAAACCATCTGGAGATTAAAGTTGTTAAATTTCGAGAAAAAAGTCAAGATAAAATGTTGAGAATAAACTCGTTAAATTTCGAGAAAAAAACTCGTTAAATTTCGAGAAAAAAGTCGAGATAAAATGTTGAGAATAAAGTCATTAAATTACGAGAAAAAAGTTGTTAAATTACGAGACCAAATTCGTTAAATTATGAGAAAAATGTTGTTAAATTTCGAGAAAAAAGTCGAGATAAAATGTTGAGAATAAAGTCATTAAATTAACTAATTTATTCTCGTAACTTAACGAATTTGTTTTCGTAATTTAACTAGTTTATTCTCAAAATTTTATTTCGACTTTTTTCTCTAAATTTAACGAGTTTTTTTCCTCATAATTTAACGAGTTTATTCTCATCATTTTATTTCGACATTTTTCTCGAAATTTAACTATTTTTTTCTCGTAATTTAACGAGTTTATTCTCATCATTTTATTTCGACTTTTTTCTCGAAATTTAACTAGTTTTTTCTCGTAATTTAACGAGTTTATTCTCATCATTTTATTTCGACTTTTTTCTCTAAATTTAACAATTTTTTTCTCGTAATTTAACGAGTTTATTCTCATAATTTTATTTAGACTTTTTTCTCTAAATTTAACAATTTTTTTCTCGTAATTTAACGAGTTTATTCTCATCATTTTATTTCGACATTTTTCTCAAAATTTAACAAGTTTTTTCTCGTAATTTAACGAGTTTATTCTCATCATTTTATTTCGAATTTTTTCTCTAAATTTAACGAGTTTTTTTCTCATAATTTAACGAGTTTATTCTCAACATTTTATCTCGACTTTTTTCTCGAAATTTAACAACTTTAATCTCGAGATGGTTTTATTTTTTTTATTATTACTTGGCCCTAATCCTCTTCCGTAAAAATTTTAATGGCAAAAAAAATGCAAAAAAGGCTCACACTAGAAGAATGGAGAAGAGAAAGAAAACTAAATGTGAGAAAATGTATTTTTGTAAGTTTAATAAAAAACTAAAACAAACAAATAAATAAAACTTAGTAAACATGACAGAACATTCCATTAAATTTTAGGGAGAAAAAATCGTCCTTCATTTCTTTATTATTAATTTTAATGGCAACAAAACAAAAAAAATAATATTCATTTAATGTTTATTGCTAAAATAAATAATGAAAATTACTCAAATGAGTATTTCAAACTATTCTGATGTTTCCCATATTGTGAAAACAGGGTTGCAAAACAAAAGCTTTCCTTCATCCAATTCCCAATCAAATTAAAAACATAATTGGATGAATAAAAACATTAAGATGCTGCACTTTCCACTGCTTTTAAGACAAACAATACAGTATATTAGCCACATTTATTTGACAGTTTTACAATAATGAAGTAATATAGAGCTAACAATAAGTGCCGCCACAAAATAATTACACAATACATTAGAAATGGGGTACTTGACCTCAGACTGCAATTATGAATGAACTCTTATTCGGACGCACTCAAACTTGGGCATTTTGAACAGTTTTTCTGAGTAGAGTTGAATCAACACAATGTGTAACATGAAAGATTAAAAAAATAAGTAAGATAAAATTAAGATAAGACATTAATAAACGTGTCCTCAAATATGAGCAATCACGCTAACAGTGTCCGTCTCCGCAGGCTCCGTCTGCCGCTGGAAACCAGCCGCGTCCCCTGCTCGCCCTCCTCTAACCGCCGGTGTCATTGTGCTGGACCAGCGGGGAGATTTATAGATTCGCCCATTACAGGGCAGCAGGAGACGGAAAGCATGACGACAGATAAACCGACTCTCCGCAAGCACTGAAATAACAAATGCTTCCCACCGCGTGAATAAAATGAGCTTTAATTAATCCAGCACTCAAATGAAGGCATGATTAATGAACTTCATTTCTAATCAAAGATGTATAGCAGTAATCTTGCTCGTTTGGTCAAAGAAAACCTCAACGATTATATCCAGATAGGGTTTATGCTGTATTTGTGAAGCTGAGGACATATTTATCCCTCTAAACTCTTGTTCTGATTGGCTGTTTCATGCGGCCTTTGAGAATAAAAATCCTGGTGGTTTAAAAGGCATTTTCTATGAACAGCATAAAAATGGGCGTTTTTTTAAAGCAATAAAATGACACAATCTTGTGACACAAACTATCAGATATGTCGAAAAACTATATAACTAAAAACTGTTTAATTATTATAATTATCCCACCTCAAAGGAATAATAATCATAATATATACCTTTATATATATACACACATAATATACAGTCAAACCAAAATTAATTCAGACACCTTGAACTTTTCATTCATTAATACAGTTTATTCACTATAGTTTAAAAAAATGGTAATAAAATATGACAAGATCTCAGAGTTAAACTGTGTCAGAAAAAATTAATCTTAATTATGTCAGATAACACTTAAGCAAAACATGGTCAGGTCAAAGTGTCTGAATAATTTTTGGTTACAAATCTTTATATATTTTGCTATCCTCACTCCTCCTCAGAAATGAACTATAGTGTCCTGCACGCACTAGTAGAAATATATCAAAAATATCAAAAATGTCTGAATAATTTTTGGTTTGACTATATATATATATATATATATATATATATATATATATATATATATATATATATATATATATATTAAAACAAAAGAAACAAATGAACAAAAAAACAAAGAAATAAAAATAATAAAAAATTAAAACAAACAAATAAAAAATGCCTTAGTAAACACAATTGAATATTACATAAAATAGTAAGAAAAAATAAAATTAAAAATACAAAAATTAAAAATTAAACAAAAAAACAAAATAAAAATAAAACTTTTTCTTAAGTAAACACAATTGAATATTTCAAAAAATAAATGAAAAAAAAACATAAAAAACAAAATAAATAAACAAACATATAAATAAATAAACAAACAAACCTGTTCCTTAGTAAACAATTAACCATTCCATAAAATTGAAAAAATAAATACAACATAAATTAAAAAAAAAGAAAAAAAAGAAGAAGAATTAAAAGAAAAAGATAAAATAAAATAAAAATAAAACAAATTAAATCAATCAATCAATCAATCAATCAATCAAATTTATGGGAAATATAAGTTTATCGATACCTCAAAAAATTAACATTTAGTGGCAAACTACCTCACACCTAAAGAGACTAAATCAACAATTCGGTTGCCCATTTTTTCAAATAAACAAAGCGATCCATTTTAAAATATTTAATTTGATCTCTTGAGGCGGACAAACAAACTTTCAAAAGGATAAGCACCACCTTTCTCTGACCTTTTACTAAAATCAGACCCTTAAATTGACTTATTTTATACACTTTTTATATAAAGTGGCAGAATGAATCATTCAGAAGAAAATAGTCATTTTTCCATCGCTGCTGCTTCCTGAAAACACCTCACATTCCTCCCAGTAGTCCACGAAATACCACAACACATTTAAAGTGGCCAGACAGTATAAATTCTGTAGGTATCAGCTGATGTGTTTTATGTGCTGCACAGTAAATGTCATCGCTGGCTACGACGGTCCTCTGTCTGGAACCAGAGAGACTCGCACCAGCTTCAACGCAATTACCCGTCTGCCAATCACAGAGCGGCTCACGGCGAGACACAGCCAGAGACGGAAGCTTCATAACAGCTCATCAAAGACCAGAGCAATACAGCGGTTCACAGCGTGGGTTGTCGTGCCATTGTTATTACATCTTTAATTTGACTGACGGCATATTTTTCTCTTAGATGGTCCATCATGAAGCTCTTCTGACCATCAGACTTCATTAAAGGAAATTAGAAAGCAGAGCACACTAATCTAGCTTCATTAAAAGTTCATCATTAAAAAAATAAAACAAAGCAACGACCCAGAGTTTGCATCCCTAAATAAGGAGTGATATGATTGGTGGATGTGTTTGAAGGTCATCTTACCTTTCTGTCTCTTCAGCTGTGGAATACTGCTGATTGTGGTCGCCTGAATGATCTCCACAACTATCTGATACCTGCAGGAAGATAAAATGAGAGCAAAATGATTAGAGAACCCTTCTTCAGTGTGTAATGTTGCTGTTTGAGCATGAAAAAGTCCCTCCAGCAGTTCTTCTCTATATCAGTGTTTCTGAACTCCCTGAAACGCCTCCATCTTCACAATATTCCTCATTTAAATCATTCATACGCAGAATAAAGGGGCGGGGCCTGGTTGAGTTAGTTAGTAGTGTGTTGAAACTGGCGGTTATAGTAAGGGGCGGGACATTTCCCAAATGACCAATCACAACACACTGCTCGAGCTGACCAATCAGAGCACATGGAGGGAGGGGCTTCATAGAGACAGGAACTAAACAGAGCGTTACTGACAGACTGGTAAGAGAGGAGATGCAACAATGGAGGATATGAGGAAAATAATCAACATTCAAGCAGGAAAACCTGTTCCCTTAAGTGGCTTTTAGCATGTTGCCATGTGGTTGCTAGGGTCTCCTGGGTGTTTTTCTCAAATTCAAAAAAAAGTGAGCAATAATACAAACTTGACTGGTAAAACTGGTGAAATAAAACTAGTAAAACAGGAATTTGTTGTTTTGACTTTCACGTGATGCCACCATAAACAATTGTGTATGATTATATTCATGAATATTTAGCTTTTTGTGAAATTACATGCATTTATCAATTGTTATCGTTAACTAAAACTAATAAAAATTGTTTTTGGACATTAAAATAAAGCTGAAATAACATAATATATAAATATTAGGGCTGTCAACAATAACGTATGTGATTAACTCAAAACTCTTAATAAATTCTTATCTTGAGTACATATAGAGTAACAATGCATCCTTCATATCTCCAAAAAGTCTTTAGTTTTATCATATTTATAAATGATACGAGTCTTTCCGAAAAAAGCCGAGCTCCTGGAGGCGTGTCTGCCGTCAGTGCTGTGGGCGGAGCTAAAGAGTTACGAGCGCACGCAGCTTCTGTCTAGAGATCGCATGCTAGCTGTGACATCATTATAAATGAAAAGGGAACAAAAACGTTCGTGTTGTTTACATTATATGCATCGATTGCCAACAAAACACAGACATGTGATGCAGCTTTACTCTCCACCCGTGATCTGCAAATCCAGCGTCGAACTGGGACTTGTTTACAAAGAATTTGTCACCAAAATCCCGGGAACAAACAAACATACGTACACAACTCCGTTGCTGACCCAGAAAAACAAACTTCATCCACTGTTCACTTAACGCTGGGTTCTTTGGGAAGCTGAAATAGGTAATCTTTCCCTCACAACCAAAAACACACTCCTTTGTTTACAGGAGCTGCATCTCATTTCGGAGGCTGCGTCCTCTGGAGGTCGAATTTGAAGGATGCATACTTCATCAAGGATGTCATATTTAAGAAAAGTAACCGTAATAAAATTGACTGATATTTATGTGAGGTGTAAAATACTGTCATTTCTTTCTTACGTTGCAATCTAACAGTTATTTTTCTTAAATGAGACCGATGATGTATGCAGCCTTCAAAGGGTGCAGCCCCTGAATTGGGACACAGCCATTGTTGAAAAATCTCTCGGCTTCCGTATCCCGAACGAAGCGCGTTGATGGGCGTGATCTTGCTCTTGCTCTGGGTGATGTAATAATTGCAACTTACTCCCTTAATTACGTGAATGTGTCTTAATTACAGTTGGAGAAGTGAAAAGTGGAAAACAGTTGGAAAAGTGTCAATTATCATTTATTTGCATGAATGCATTTAACAGATGCAAAAGAGATAAATTAAACAATCATGGTCGAAGCAAACTGACAGCTCAATTTAGTTTGTACATATTTTGTGTTGTGATAAAAGAAGAATAAATCCTGATGGAAAATACCGCTCATTTACCTGGTTTATGTGATGTTAGATTTATAGACAAAACTAAATGTCCCGTCAATCTCACTAACAGCATGACAATCATAAAATACACATACAAAACATCAAATACAAACCCAATGCAGGTCATTTGCTCTTTATTTAGATAAAAAAAGTTGTGATTTAGATGTGAAAGAGAGAAAAACAGATCTCCGGCATGGTCAGAAACCTCTGTGTTTAACTGCGTCACCTAGCAACAATCTCGTTACCTGACCTCAGGTTTTTTTCCTGGAGTGAAATGAGACGGTCGAATTATAGATGCTGAATTTCCTCGACACAATGAACATCCTTTTGCTGCTCTCTCTGCCTTTCAGTTTTCAAACAAAGACTGCACACATCTAATAGAAGCCATTTACAAAAACACCCTCATTGGCTGATAAGATGTTCAATTTTAGACTTTTTATGTGTCAATGCAACTGAAGAAAAAAGAACCCAAGCAGCTTATAGTCGACTCAGGTCAATTGTAGAGTTGATCGACTACCAGCTTCTGGGAGTTTTTAAAGGTGAAAGTACAGATATCATCTGTATTAATAATTATGGGTGGGTGGAGTGAAATCGATTCACATATGAATCACGATCCTATCTTCTACCGATTCACAAATTTCAAAAATTGATTTTCTAAAGTGCTACACTTCTTTAACGTCACAGTATCGTTAAAGTTTTTGACGTTACAGTGTTATTAATCAAAATAAACCGTGAAAAAGACTCAATGCAGTACGGACACAGATGCATGTGATCCCAAATTCAGTTCTCTTTCATAGCTCATTGTGCTTGCATGGTCAAATACACACACCATTATAAACACAGTCAAAAATCGGATGTGTAACAGTATATTAGATCCGTGCGTTTATTCTTAAAGGGACAGCAGCCTCATAAACGGTTGCCGTCAAGATGGAAAAATCCATGCCTCGGGTTCGTTCATTGTTCTTACATTTTCTGGTATTTTGGGTTTTTTAAAAAAAACCTACTTTTGCAAATTAGTCCTAGGTTTTTGACCCGAACCAGTGCAGCAAGATTCTCTGGAGTCTGATTGTCAATAATTATCAAAAAAAAAAAGGTTGAAATTTCAATTCACGGTCTCTAAGGGCCGCCAAAATGTTCGAAGTGGGTGGAGCCACTTTCACTAAAATGGCTGTAACTTGTGAACAAAATGAGATGTTTTCACCAAACTCAGCACACATATATGTAAGAGCACATTCTGTGGTCACATGAAAAAGGACGCAGCAACTGGCCACTTGGTGGCGCTATAACAGAAAAAAAACATGAAAATGGCTATAACCACTTCAAAGTTAGTCCAATTGACTTGAAAATTTGGCATATAGTGCCTTTGTCCAAGGTGCATGAGCAGCTATTAATGGAGGCTGATCATACCACATGGTAGAACTCCTCATTCTGAGCAACTTTGCCTCTAGGACAGCCACTGTCCATTGAATCGTTTGTTAAATATTGGAGATTATTTCAAAAACCAACTTTGGTGACAGCAAATTTTGATTTAGTTTTAGTCATAGTCTTTTGACTAAAATGGCATTTAGTTTTAGTCATATTTTAGTCATCGGAAAGTGTTTTAGTTTTAGTCAACTAAATCTACAGTAGATTTAGTCAACTAAAATCTAATTTAGTTAAATTGTAATGCATTAAGTAAGCATTTCTCTAACAATACACAGATCCAATACACTGATATACATCTTACATTCTCCAAACTGTTTATATTCACTAAAGACAACCAACTGTACTTTACTCGCCAAAGCGGACAGTTTTTGACCATTCAAGTGCAAAAAGACACGAAAGAGAGCTAAATTCAGTGCTTTTCAGGAATTGACACACTTATCATTGAGATACTATTATATTTTTTGTTAAAAATTATTTGATTAGATTTGATTTGTAGTTTTTCTGCTTTCATTGTAATTTTAGTTAAAAGTTTTAGAATTTTTTTGTGTTTATGTCTTTTAGTTTTTGCTTTTAAACATCTATGTAGTTTTTTTATTTCTGTTTTAGTTACTTTAGTACATCAGGTTAAGCCAAAGATTGGAATCTAGATTAAATAAAATAAGTTTACATTTTTTTATTTTTTTATTTTTTATTTCGGTTAACGTTCAGTTAAGATTTTTTTATGGTTTTAGGTTTAACTATAATAACTCTTATACTTCTTGTAAAATATATTGAATAGGAATGTGTCAGTCTTTCCTTCCTGTGACAGAAGATACAGTAGTTTACTATGAATTAAATAGAAATTAAATTAAATTAAATTAAATGCAGTTTATTGTGTAAACAAAATAACAATAATGACCAGGAAAAAATAATAATTATAAACCATCCCGCACACACCGTGACTCTTATTCTGAAATATCTGCAGTCTGCACTGTAGCAGGCTGCTCATTTAAGTTCAGACGAAGGAGATAAAATATGCATTCTTACATCCGTCTAAAACATACTACAATATAAACATTGTATAGTAAACATTGTCATAATTCATAAACATTAGCTTGTAAGCAATCGCTTGGCATAAATGTGCGCAATTCATTGATTGATTCATCTGATGTGCTTCTGGACGAGCCTGTAGAGGGCGCAACAGCGCCGCGTTTCCCGCGGTTAGATCAGCACGTTACACTTCAAATGTGCGCTTCTTCCACACAGGACAGCAATCCTGACTGGATATCTTCCCAAATCGTCCCTCTCTATCATTTTCATCTCGTTTTTATTCACTGACGAAAATAAGAGTGGATTTTGGTCATGGTTTTAGTCATTCAAAACGCATTTTTATTTAGTCATCATCTCGTTTTCGTCCGTGAAGAAATGTCGTTGATGAAAATTATGACGAAAATTATTCGTCAGCGTAATTAACACTGGTAACACTGGTTTTCCATCTATGATCGAGATGGTTACAGCTTTGCCAAATAAAACATTATACGTTTTTACACATGTGCTTAAAGGCCTTAAAACGCTTGAACCCAGATAATTGCTACTCGCAGCTATATTTTTTACTAAATTGAGAAGAAAAACAATGTCAAGGTTCACATTTCAGAGGGATTTTTCTCTTCAAGGCCTATTATGAAACTAGAATCAAATCTATGTATATATCGAATCGAATTTGATTCATTTTTAATTGAATCGTGACCTCAAGAATCGAATTGTGAGGTACCAAAAGATTCACACCCATATTAATAATAATGATACCACATGAGTCATTCAGAAACTTTCCAACAAGTAGGTTAAGATTCTCCAAAACAAGTTCCTTGTGTGTCCCTCATTAGCATATGTAAATAATGACTTTGACAACTGAAGTATTGTCAACCATGTTACTTTTCAGAAATCATAGTTATATATCCCAATACATAAAGAACATATTTAGCATGAGCTAAACTTTAGACCTTTCTTGTTAATTGCATACATAGTTTAAGGCTGACCAGAGACAGATGTTTCTCCTCCAAGCCTTGCTTCCTACCAAGGTTTCGAAGACTTTGCAATGACTACTAAAGAGCACTACAATCAAACCCAAACCACTATAATCACAAAGCTTTTATTTTAAGAACGCCAGAGTCCGACCGATCCATCTCCATCCTTTACGCCTGCAGATCAATATGGCTGAAAAGTTTCTCCGAGCCTTTAAATGTCACTGTCTCACGACTCACAGATAATTCATCCAGAGCTGAACTCCAGCGGAACAAACCTCAAATGACAAATGTCCCCTCCAATCCGACCTGATACTGACAGCGCCGACTTCCAGTTCACCTATTTAAAGAGTGATTTGTCTGAGTGAAGGTAACAGAAATTGCTTTCCAACAGGACTATTTTTATACTGAAATAAATTGGTTTGGATGTGGCGAAATGGCCAAAATCCAGACAGCTTTAGTGAGTCATCGTCTAACTCTGACTGGAGCGATAAAAACAAACAAACAAAAAAAAACACAATAGTATTTAAGGATTAATTCACTTCAGAATTCAAATTTCCTGATAATTTACTCTCCTCCATGTCATCCAAGATGTTCATGTCTTTCTTTCTTCAGTGGAAAAGAAATGAAGGTTTTTGAGGAAAACATTCCAGGATTTTTCTCCATATAGTGGACTTCACTGGGGTTCAACGGGTTGAAGGTCCAAATGTCAGTTTCAGTGCAGCTTCAAAGAGCTCTACATGATCCCAGACGAGGAATAAGAGTCTAATCTAGAGAAACCATCGGACGTTTTCTAAAAAAATAAACATTTATATACTTTTTAACCACAAATGCTCGTCTTGCTCTGCTCTGCGATATGCCACACATTACGTAATCATGTTGGAAAGATCACGCGTGATGTAGGCGGAAGTACCGATCCAGTGTCTACAAAGAGATTGTGCAAAGACTAAGTCAAACGGCCTTTCCAAAAAAAGGTAGAACAACGATGTCAGATGACTTTGAAGTTGGAGTTAGGGTTAGTGTGACCTTTCCAACGTGATTACACAATGCGTGGCACATGGCAAAGCAGTGCAAGACGAGCATTTGTGGTTAAAAAGTATATAATTTTTTATCTTTTTTTTGAAAATGACCGATGGTTTCTCTAGATTAGACTCTTATTCCTCGTCTGGGATCATGTAGAGCTCTTTGAAGCTGCACTGAAACTGACATTTGGACCTTCAACCCGTTGAACCCCAGTGAAGTCCACTATATGGAGAAAAATCCTGGAATGTTTTCCTCAGAAACCTTCATTTCTATTCAACTGAAAAAAGACATGAACATCTTGGATGACATGGAGGTGAAAAAATTATCAGGAAATTTTAATTCTGAAGTGAACTAATCCTTTAAAGAGCCCATAATATGCCCTTGTACAAAGTCTTGATGTTGTTTTTGTGCTCTACTAGAACAGGTTTTCCTGCTTGAATGTTTATTTTCCTCATATTCTCCATTGTTGCAGCTCCTCTCTTCCCAGTCTGTCAGTAACACTCTGTTTAGTTCCTGTCTCTATGAAGCCCCTCCTTCTGAAAAGCACAATGTGCTCTGATTGGTCGGCTGGAGCAGTGTGTTGTGATTGGTCATTAGGGAAATGTCCCGCCCCTTACCATAACCACCAGTTTCAACACACTACTAACTAACTCAACCAGGCCCCGCCCCTTTATTCTGCATATGAATTATTTAAATGAGGAATATTGTGAAGAAAACTCAAGACTACAATTGAAGCATATATAAAATTACCATACAGAAAGAAGTGCTGTGCAAATCCCTAATGCTAAGAAAGGACCACTAAAAACACAAAGAATGAAGGAAAATGAATGCAGAATGATGCTTAATGTGATGGTTTCATACCTGAGCTGTTTGAGGAACTGTATGTCAGAGCTGCTGCTGATGAGTTTGATGAACTCCTCGTAGGACGGTGCGTACGTGTAAGCTTTCTTATGATGCTCGTTCACCTGCTCTCTGTGCTCTAACTGAGCTAGCAGCATGCGGTTAATGTAGTCCGGATCGCTCAACACGTCCACCAACGGCTTTAGCACTGCGAAGAGAAGCAGAGAGGGAACAAATGAATAGCTTTGTTCCAAAACCCAGTGAGCTGGCAGCTATTTTAAGAGACTGAAGGCTCGACATGAAGACTGTTGCAGAAGGTAGGCAGCATGATTATATTGCCTTCCACACTTCATAAATGAAAAGCTGCTCATAACTGAATTTCAAGTAGTTAACTACAGTCAAGCAACCCTTTTAAAACGGTAATTACTGGAGCTACACAAGAAGTTACTAATGAAAAGTAGCTAAAAAGCTGCATATGCTTTTTTTTTTTTATTTATAGCTATGCAATAATATTGTTCATGTTTACAATCAAAACATTTTAGAAAAGCAAAAGATCTCGATTAGGGTGACAGCATTATGTGAACATTCACATTTACACAAAATAAAAACAACTAAATTTAAACAAACTTCATTACATTTTATATAACAGAGTAAAAGAGTGTTTAAAGGCACAATATGTAATTTGCACCACTAGAGGTCGCTTATTCAAAACAAAGGCGTAGCTTGATGACGCTTTGATTTCGCGGAATCATGGGAGGTGTTGTCTTCATGTCTACAGCCGGTGGAAAAGAATCGGGATGGGACTTTTGGGATAATGTAAGTACACAAGTCAACAAAATATATAACATTGTTCTAGTGGTTTTTAGATATTTTAATCCAAAAATCTTACATATTATGCCTTTTATGAAAATACCAGATAAAAAAAATAAAATAAATGAACAATGGTTAATTAATGGAATAATGAACCATTTTGATTCATAAAAATGCAGCCATCTGCATATGTGTTATTTTAGTTTTTATTTTAGCATTATTATGGTTTCATAATATATATATATATATATATATATCAGTGGCGTGCAGTGGTGTTCTGAAATGAGGCACATTTTTTATTTATTTATGAATCAAATGTAAATTCATATTCATTATTCTTAACGTTGACACATCTTTCTTGTTAAATGAATATTACTTTACATTACATCAAAAAAGAAACCAAACACAATTCTATTTTGTAATTTTACATTAACAATGTATCGTAATGTTCTATTTCTCAAAACCAAGTCAATCTCATCAAGTTTTAAGCATTTCTACATTCATTCCAAAATAATAAATAAATGCTGTAACAATTTAAACAATATATTTTATTTGTGTATTGATGTTTTTCTTTTTAATAGTCAACTTAGGCTATTTTGGATCATTAATCATGCTCCGTAGTTAGTCTTCCCATTGACGCCATCATTTGTTCATTCAAACTGACGCGCGGAACGCGTACGTCAACAAGAGGCGGGATTTATTGCACAAACCAATCAAATCCAATCATAACCAATTACATCCAATCATAGCGCGATGGAGACATTGTCTCTTCTCACGTGACTTTCCCCCATTCATTCTCAATTACCCCCCACAAAACCCACCGCACACTGGGGGTCTGATGGTTTTCTATGAGAGCAAAGGGAGGCATGACTCCTGCTGTAACTTTACCTGCGGGTGTCGCTGTTGGGCAGTGTTCCTTAAGAAATAGGACTGACTTGCGCTCTTTTTAATGTCGTAATTTGCAATATTTGTGCTGTTTTATATGAAATATGGATTATTTTCTCATCCTATTTTTTTTTTTTTTTTTTGAGGAGGCACTGCCTCCCTTGCCTCCTCGGAGGAAACGCCCCTGATATATAGATATATATATATATATATATATATATATATATATATATATATATATATATATATATATATATATATATATATATATATATATATATATATATATATATATATATATATATATGTGACCCGTCACGGAAACCAGGGACACAAGTCAGCAGCACAACATTCGCGCAAAATGAGAAAGAAGCGTTTTTTTTTTCAAAATTGGTGATTTTCGTTTTTTTGCAGAATCTGTTAGTTGAGATCACAAAGAAGCCTCTCCGTGTTTGAGATAGCAGTACTGGTATATTTAAAAGCGTACATTTTAAGTTTGAAATCGGCTTGTTTTTCTGGGATTCTATCTCGCAGTAGGGGCGTGTCATTGTCTGTTTGTATTTCCTTACTAGAATCGGATACGCCGGCTTTTGTTTCTTTTGTTATTGCCCCCGCCCTCCAAGTGAAGCGTGGCTACTTAGTATGCAGCGCCGGCTCTGCTGGATTCTTTAGCTGCGGAAAAAAGTGGCGAATTATTGGACATTTAGAGGCAAACAGACGGTTACATCCACGAAGAAGACCCCGACAAAGAGAAAGTGTGCCCGAACGACTTATTTCATTGGAGGCAACGAGATCTGCAAGAATACTTTTATGTTTCTTTCCATAAACATCAAAGTTTGTCGTTTTGTGTTCATTCTAAGAACACGTACACGTTTTCTCATGTGTCCATTGTTATTAGCTAGCTCAGGACTGTCGTTTTAATTTAATTACTATAACATGCTTTTAGATGGTAATGTTAGCATCTGCTATTAATTTGAATAACGCTTCAGTTGCTTGAATTGACTGGTGTGAATGACTTAGCCCACGTAAACCTGCCTGTTAGCATTCTTGAATTGAATGTGATGCTAATAATTTTAGCCAGTGGTGGAGAAAGTGCTACTTAATATTCTTAACAAGGATTTACTAACGTAATAGTAAATGTATCAGATTAAATTCCTACTTAAGAAAAAATATAAAGTATCCGTAGCTGTAAAATGTGCGTTATAAGTCAAAAGTAAAAGTATTTATTGAAGAGTTTAATGTACAGGATTTTTTTAATCCTTTGACTCAAACCAGGTCTAACCACTAACTGAGGTCTAAACCAGGAAAGATAAATTAAAAGATAAATTACTGACATTTACAATGCACATTATCCTTTATTATTAATAGTATGCGGTCCGATTTTTCCCGTTGCGTATGTCGTTGCTATGCAACCATGCAGCTTTACAGGGGGTATGGCTTATCTAAATGAGATGTAAATGAGCCCTACTGTCACTTCCAGCAGGTGAGAACAGGCGAGAACTGCACAAGTTTTAGAGGCATTTTCTCTCGTTAGAGCTTTTTTGAGTGCCTACCTTCAAATGGCCACAACATCTCCAAATATTATCAGATTTCCATGTGTTACACATCGTTGGAAAGCTTGGAGACTACACTTTCAGAATCTGCGAATAACTCAAAATGCCCCAGAACCGACTTGTAATTTTAGTTTAATTTTTAGTGTTCTTGTCATTTTTTTAGTTTTTTGTTTTTAAAATATTGCTCTTTAGGTTTAATTTATTTTTATGTCAGTTTTAGCTTTAGTTAGTTTGATTTATTTATTTTTTGCCCAGCTAATAATTTTACTGCTTCAACTAAAACTTATTTCAGTTTATTGCCAAGGCAGCAATTCTCATTTTCGTTTAGTTTAAGTTTTTCCAACTAATATTTATATTTTATTTTAGCTTTATTTCAATGAAAAGAAATGTTTTAATAGTTTTAGTTAACAATAAAAACCCTGCTGCACACACTCAAATGAATCAGTGAATAATTTGAACAAATGATTCATTAAAAACAATCATACCTCCCAACTCTATATACAAGAGAGCATGCATTTGATTATGTGAAAACAGTGAAAAACAAACATCTTATTTATATATTTGATTAAAATGGACTATTTTACCCAATGCAGTATTTGCTTAAAGCATTGCACTACAGGAATCAATTCTGAGTCAAACTCTCCATGCATTTCACTATTTGTGACAGATATGGAGCTTCAAATCAATCTTTTATTGAGTTTTCCTTTCAGCTAAGAAGCCTTAGAAAGTAGCTGTAAAGGCAGCTCAATACATTTTACAACAGAGATAATGATAACACATAAAACCAAACTGTTATTCTAAAAACCTCATCACGCTTTCCTCCGTCACTCATCATGATGAGATCTCTGAAGCTACTCGGGCTTGTTTACGCAGCGCTGATGAGGAACGCTGAGACGCAGCAGACGGAGCACGAGGCAGTGCCTCATTACTGCCAGACAGAGCTGGCGGGCGACGTCTCGCCCCGAAAAAAAAAATGACTGGCAACCTGCCAGTCTGAGAAAACAGATGTAAACGCTTCCTCCAGTATAACCCCAGACCAGAGGAAAACAGGTTAAAGTTAATCTAGCAGCTGCATCCTGAAGCAGCGGGGCAGAAACTGGTATTTAAAAAGACACTAATATTTTAAAATCAACATGAAACTGAAGTTGCACTAATCTTTTCTTCCCTAATGTGACGTATATCAGTGTGAAACGGCTTCTGGAACAAGAACAAATGTAGGGCGGGGCTTGATTATGTCTGTGGGGAATTGATTGGATGGTTGTGGTTTGCTATTGGTGGACCTCATGTGAGTGACAAGTTGCCCCGCCCTCACTTTTCAATGTTGAGATCAATGAAACGCAGAATTAAGACATGGAAAGTTATCAGACTCTTTAATTTTCTCATAATTATCCATTACAGCATCAGCTCTTTTCTCACAGTGTCTGAAACGGTTCGTTCAAAGATTCTGTCTTTCTAAACCCCGCCTCTCTGAGAAATGCTCAGCTCTGATTGGTCAGATTGCCCAGTCTGTTGTGATTGGTCAGAAACCAAATGCTCATCAGCGCTTGATACACAGTGATACGAACAGTAACGATGCCGTATCAATCTCATCAAAGTGGATTTACTTTGGCAGCAGAAAACGCCGTCTTCTCGACACGAACAACACAAACTCTTCCAGTCTCAGATACAACTACAGTGATTGAGGGCGGGGCAAAAAGACGCTGTTCAGCCAATGAAGACCACAGGCTGGCATTATGCAAATTAGCTACAAACCTACATATGAATTCGAGCAGGAAGTGAGACTGGAATTACTGACGACTCGTTTCAGACAGTTCAGAATCACTTTCTTTTAGGAATCAATAACTCCATTAATCTGCACTTTGCAGACCTTTTAAATTCACAAACAGCTTTATTACACACTGCATGAAATGTAATATCCGTAAAAGCATAATAGGGGCACTTTAATATCCTGCAGTAATCCATCATTTCTCTGTCATCACAGACTCAATCTCTCTCCATCTGCCTGTCTCCAATAATAGATGTAATTAGTAATTTCATGGCAAATCAAAAGCAATTACAATCACACATCTGGTGCTCATTGAAAAGATCCTGGAATCAATTTCGTGATTTGTAAAAAAAAAAAAAAAAATGGCAGTAGATGTTTCGTGAGTTCTTGCACAAAAGCAGCTTTGTAAGAGTATTGAACAGACAATCAGCTCAGTCCAATCGAAGCTCGAGCCAAAAACAAGATTTTCCCAAAATCTAATTCTCAAGTTATGATACTGTCAGTGAATGAAAGCTTTGTTCTGTGAGAGAAGGATTTATAGAACATGAACGCCAAATCTCATCTCATTTTGATCCATGAAAGCAAATCATTTCTACTTATCAAAGTCTTGTACTGCTTTCAACTGCATTACAGAAATGTCTTCTTCATTAATCCACATCAGGGGAAAGTTATGACAAACTAAAGCTAATCTGTGTGTGAGAAATATTCCCAACAGCAGATTTATTACTGATGTTGTTTAATACGGATTTTATGATGAATCAAAAGAACATTTGAAATTGAAATCTTGTAATATATATTATAATATCTCTGTAGCTCAAACAATTTTAAGGTCATGGGTTCAATTCTCAGGAAATGCAATGCAAGTCACTTTGGATAAAAGTGTCTGCCAAAAATGCATATATGTAATAAACCGGTGTCATAAAATAATGAAATCTGTCCCCAGCTGACAACAAGATATTAATGGATATTTACGGCAAATGGCTGATGCTTCCATTGATGTCCCAGCTGTCTTGCTTTCATTGATTATATATGTGAAGTTTTGACCATTTTTTATGCTAATTCTGACTGACTTCTACTCAAGAATCCGAGGTCACGCTGTACTGACAAACAAAATCCCAAGGACATGAAATATCACACAGTGTACAGCAGGTTTAGTGAGGCCAACTTCAAGGTCACCTTTAGTAGCGACGACCTCCACCAGTAAGAGGCGCAGGCTGCGTGAACGAGCGTCCCGCACGGGGAGCAGACGCAGCATGAGCAGACGAGCACAGCAGCGCAGGAAACGCAGCTCCTCGTCGGGACTGTTCAGACACGGATGCAACGGAAATGGCCGTGGAACTTCCTCCAGCCTGGAGAGAGAGAAAGAGATTCTGTTCAAACAATCATGCCAATGAAGCAGTAATTCATATCTGTGTTGTGTTGTGTTGTGTTGTGTTGTGTTGTGTTGTGTTGTGTTGTGTTGTGTTGTGTTGTGTTGTGTTGTGTTGTGTTGTGTTGTGTTGTGTTGTGTTGTGTTGTGTTGTGTTGTGTTGTGTTGTGTTGTGTTGGGTTTTATATTATTTTAATTTTATTCTATTTTATTTTTTTATTTTTCTTCTTTGGCAATATGCAAAATAATCATGCCAATTAAGCAAAAATTTATATCTTGCTTTTTATCCTAATTTTATAATAATATAATATAATATAATATAATATAATATAATATAATATAATATAAATTTTTTTCTTTGGCAATATGCAAAACAATCATGCCAATGAAGCAAAAATTAATATCTTGTTTTTTTTTTTTATTCTAAATATTATATTATATTATATTATATTATATTATATTATATTATTTTTTTTCTTTGGCAATATGCAAAATAATCATGCCAATTAAGCAAAAATTAATATCTTGGGTTTTTTTTTTTTTATTATTATATTATATTAAATTATATTATATTATAATTTTTTTTTCTTTGGCAATATGCAAAATAATCATGCCAATTAAGCAAAAATTAATATCTTGTTTTTTATTATATTATATTATATTATATTATATTATATATATATTATATTATATTATATTATATTATGAAGTTTTTTCTTTGGCAATATGCAAAACAATCATGCCAATAAATCACTCTGAAAAATTGAAATTGCAAGAGAGAAAATAATATTTTGTTTATTTTATTTTATGTTTTTATTATTATATTATATTATATTATATTATATTATATTATATTATATTATATTATATTATATTATATTATATTATATTATATTATATTATTATTTTATACCATTTTATTTTCCCCTTTTCTTCTTTGGCAATATGCAAAACAATCATGCCAGTAAATCACTGAAATTGCAAGAGAGAGAAATTAACTTATTTTATTGTTTTGATTGATTGATTGATTCTATTTTTATTTTTTACCTTTTTCAATATGCAATGCAAATCACACCAATAAAGCATTTATTGGTGAAAAAAGAAAAAGCAAGAGGAAAAGAAAAAGCAAGAGATCAGACCAGAAGGTGAAATCATAAAATGTGAATGAGGAAATATTTCAAAAATAGACATACAGACAGACGGGTGTAGGAAGACACCTGAGAGGAAGAAAAAGAGAGGCAACAGAAGACGTCTGTCCACTCTGCTAATGAGCTGTGCAGATCGATCACTGACACACACACACACACACACACGTCGGGCAGAGATGCTCATTACTGCATCCACATCCATCACACACACACACACACACACACACATACTCAGAGAGAAAGAGTGTGTAAGAATGTGTGTAATGGAATAACAGATAGACAAGTGTGTAAGGGTGTGTGATGTTTTGTATAGAACAAAGGGTCACAAAAGACTGGAGTTTTAAATGTTAATCAATCAAAAGGAGAAATATGAATCTCCAGAATGTATGTGTATGTATGTGTGTGTGTGTGTGTGTGTGTGTGTGTGTGTGTGTGCGTGTGCGTGTGCGTGTGCGTGTGCGTGTGTGTGTGTGTATAATCATTTGGCTTTCTTTCCACCAACAAATCAGAAATCAGTGAATCCAATCAAGAGAGTGCTTGTGATCCAAACACAAGTAGACCGGATTTCAACAAGCACAAAGGTTTCATATTCTTCTGCTTTTGCCACTGAAAAAACAGGTAAATTTGCTGTTCGCTGTTGTTAGAGTAAAGATGAAAGAAAAAGGCTATCACTCTGTCAATCCAGATAACATGTTTGGATGTTTAAAGAAACCACAATAAACACTTTTCGGTTTTGGTGGCTCTTTAAAGAGAAAACACACACACACACACACGGCATTCATTTGGGGTCAGTAAGATTTTTTTAATGTTTTTGAAATAAGTCTCTTATTCTCAGCAATGCTGCATATATTTGATCAAAAATACAGTAAAAATAGTGAAATATTATTCCAATTTAAAATATGTGTTTTCTATGTGAATATATAGTAAAGTGTATTTTATTCCTGTGATGCAAAGCTGAATTTTCAGCATCATTACTCCAGTCTTCAGTGTCACATGATCCTTCAGAAATCATTCTGATATGATGATTTGCTGCTCAAGAAACATTTCTGATTATTATCAATGTTGAAAACAGTTGAGCTGCTTCAGATTTTTGTGGAAACATTGAAAAATTTTCAAAAGAACAGCAATTATTTGAAATATTTTGTATTTTGTAACATTATAAATATCTTTACGTCACTTTTGATCAATGTGATTGCGGAATAAAGTATTAATTTCTTTCACAAAAAAGAAAAGAAAATCTCGCTACCCCCAACCTTTTAAATGGCAATGTATGCACATAATACATCAGAGAATTCGGTTAATTTAGGGATTTTCTGGACTATTTTCTTCTTCCAGGTTTGAAATGATCTGTTTTACATAGATTTAAACACTCTCAATATTATTCATGAGAAGGCGTGGCCATTGCCCTTTCACAAGCAATCCAATCACAGGTCTCCAAAAGCTCTAAACGCTGCTGAAAGATGATACAGAGATGATGCTTCTCTAAACGTGGCGCTCGGAGCCAGCAAACACGGTCCATAAACTCTGACATAAACCAGAGCATGAACTATTATGTCAGACATATTTTAGTGCCGTCTGTGTCAAGAAACAATGTCCTCTCTTTAATGTGGTGTGAGAATGACGTTAATAAAGTACCGGTCAGTAAAGAAGCTTGTGAATCCAAAAGTGAAATTTGTGTCAATATATCCTGCCTAATATTTACATTTTGAGATTAGCAAGAGATAATTATGCATGTGTGCTGAAAACAAACCAGTCAACAGAATTTGAATGTACATTTTGCATGCACTTAATTTAACAATGTTGTGTCTGTCTCAACCGAACGCTCCATATCAGTTCACCGCTGGAATAAAGTCAAGTGTTGTGCATCTCACCTTGAGTTAGCAGCTTTAAGGTCACAGAAGTGTGTGTGGAGGGTCTTGACCGTGTCGTTACAGACCAGGTTGACCACGTCCACCTCAGATAGACGCATTCGCAGCTGTTTGGTCATTTCCCAGAAGTCCTCCGACAACATCTGGTACAGCTGGCCCTCATCTCGACTCAAGGGGACGTACCACGACAGAATATAGTCCCTATAGCTGTAGTCAAACACTGCAAAGAAAGATAGAATTGTTACTCATTTATATAAACATTTTTTCAAAATCATTATAATTTTTCAGTAACATTTTTTTTTTTAAAAACCATAAACCATATTTTCAATATGCTTAGAATACATAACCATTTAATTTGCAAAAATGTGCATTATAGTACCAATGCATAGTCTGCAGAACACCTAATCCCAAAATGCAATTCACTCAACCTTCAATTTGCAGTGTGACTTGTGAACTAGAAGTGAAACCAACCATTATTGTAACATATTTAACTATAAAGAACCTTTAGTGGTTCCATGAAGGTTCTTTACAGAACTATTGATGCCAATAAATAACCTTCATTTTAAAAAGTATAACTATTAGTCAGTAAATTAAACATGCAGGTCAGTGCCGATAGCCTAGTGGGCAGCACCGACATACAGCAATGTTGTGTTTCGGGCAACCAAAAAGGCAAAAACGCCAAAAATAAATCTTTAAAAAAAAATTTAAACATGCAGTAAGGTCATGTGACAATATAGCATACAACTGTTAATTGTGGTATACTGCATACTGTTTCACACACTATTAATGAAAAAGATAATAAGTCACTGAGGCTGCCAGATGTCTTTGCTTTACAGCTTCTTATCAGGATGATAAACACACTTCATCCTGCTGTCAACAGAGCACCAAATATAATAGTCATGAGCTATTTAAGTTAATCAGCAACACTGTATTTACTGGGTGTAAATGAAGAATCTGCTGTTTGTCCCGTCACTAGCTGAAGCAACAAATACAGACAGCTGGATATAAACAAAACTGGCATCATCGTCATCATTATCAAGTAAAATACTGGACACAATACATATATAATTGAATATATATAACTGGACACAGTTTCAGGCAGAATGACTTCAATATACACACCGATCAGGCATAACACTATGAGCACCTTCCTAATATTGTGTTGGTCCCTCTTTTGCTGTCACAACAGCCCTGACCCGTCGAGGCATGGACTCCTCTAGACCCCTGAAGGTGTGCTGTGGTATCTGACACCAAGATGTTAGCACCAGATCCTTTAAGTCCTGTAAGTTGAGAGGTGGAGCCTCCATGGATCGGACTTGTTTGTTCAGCACATCCCACAGATGCTCAATTAGGGAATTTGGAGGCCAAGTCAACACCTCAAACTCGTTTTTGTGCTCCTCAAACCATTCCTGAACCATTTCTGCTTTGTGTCAGGAGCATTATCCTGCTGAAAGAGGCCACAGCCACCAGGGAATACCGTTTCCATGAAAGGGTGTACATGGTCTGCAACAATGCTTAGGTAGGTGGTACGTGTCAAAGTAACATCCACATGGAGGGCAGGACCCAAGATTTCCCAGCAGAGCATTGCCTAAAGCAGCACACCGCAACAAACTTGATAGTTCTGCTTACTTACAATTGGGAACATCATAACTCAAAAACTTTGATATAACTGATTACATTAAATTTTTTGAGTTAGCCCAACTTATTTGGGTTTAGAGTGCATGTGAGTGACAGGCTGCCCCGCCTTCATCATCAGAGAAGAGAAGAGATGTTGCTGCAAGAGGGAGGGGAAGTTATACTGATTCAAGATTACGAGGAACATGAATTTAAAACAATAATACTGATGAGCACGGGTAAATCATTTATAATAAACACTGCAATATTCCATCTGAAAATATAAGAATTGTCTATTTTGATTTTATGACTTTTAAACTGAAAACACACACACACTCACACACAGACAAACCACTTCTCAAACACTTCAAGACGCCATACACACAGTGGCAGATGGCATGAATGTGTTGGCACTACCAGAGGATTACCAATGACTGCAGACTACTGCAACAGTCCTCTTATGAAGCTCCAATCCTATGCCCACCGTAACTGAACACACCGTCAAAATGAGCAGATCGAGAGCTGAACGCGCTTCAGCGACACCCTTTGTGCAGCAGTTACGCAAAACTTGGTTTGCAGGCATTTTTCCTCCCGGCTGAGGCAGCGCTATTTATAGCCACAGTGACCTCATAAAATGTGCTGACTTTCCCCAGCTGAGCAACAGGAAGTGCTGCTTACACTCCTTCAGGCATCTTCCTCTTACCAAGTGACACGGCAGAAAATATGCAAGACTGAGAACTCGGATAATTCCGTCACATTTAGAGTGAAAGAAATGGAGAAAAAAAACAAACAGACTATTTATAGTAAATAAATAATAAATAAATAATACAAGTAATAAATAAAAATAAAATAAAAAATATAATATAAAAATATATACTAAAATAAAATGAACTAATAAAATAAAAAGATAATATAAATGTAAAAATATATAGTAAAATAAAATAACGTAAAAATAAAATAAAAAAATAATATAAAAATATATAGTAAAATAAATTGAAATAAAAATAATAAAATAAAAAAATAAATATAAAATAATAAAAATATAATATAAAAATATAGTAAAATAAAGTAAAAACTAATAAAATAAAAAAAAAAAATATATATATATATATATATATATATATATATATATATATATATATATATATATATTTATATTTATTTATTTATATTATAATTTTATTTCCATTCACAGCATTTGACAGCAATCATAAACGTTAGCCTGGTGTGTATGGCTCTGTTTGGCAAACAGGTACGCTATACAGTGGGCGTCCATATGGGTTTTGCACAAAAGATGAACATGACGGCACATGCTAGTGGATGAGTTGAATCAACTCCACAGCAACTACATAAATTTATCCACTAACCATTCAGAAACGTCCAGTTTCATTCTAAAAGTTGTAACTTCTTCCTGAGTCTCTCCATCAGTGTCGACTCCGGTTTGAACAATGTAAGGCTGAACACCGTTACTGACAATCCTCATTTTGGCTGCGTGAGATTCTCCAGCTTTGTTGTTGTTGAACTGTTAAAGCTCCGCCCTCTTCTGGAAAGGGGGCGGGAGCAGCAGCTCATTTGCATTTAAAGGGACACACACAAAAACGGCGTGTTTTTGCTCACACCCAAATAGATGCAAATTTGACAAGCTATAATAAATGATCTGATTTTGAGCTGAAACTTCACAGACACATTCTGGAGACACTAATATTACATCTTGTGAAAAGGGACATAATAGGTCCCCTTTAAGTGGTTCTTGCTTTGGCAAATATCACCAGTGAGAATGAAATTATATCTAAATTTACTCAATTCATAAATCTGACACCCAGCTGTGCTCAGAATACAGGAGGGTGTGTCGGCCTCTTCAGTTCTCTGAGTCAGAATGAAAAATCAGAAACGGCTTCAGTGAGCATCACTCATTTGGTTTAACAAGACCGGTGATGCATGAGCATCACAGACAACCTGCTACAGACTCGACAACGTCTTCTCACCGTTACACACCCATCCTGTCAGGAGAGAGCAAATGATGCACATACAGATCACCCAGATGCTCTTTTGACTTGGACTAGTATGAAGTTACCAGGCAACCACCCAAAAAACATAGGAAACCAGTTAGCAACGCCCTAGCAACCACCTAGAACAGCCTAGCAACTACATAGCAACACATTTAAAACCTCTCACAACTTGAGGGTGGGCTCTTTTGACTCTGACTACTATTCAATCACCTATCAACCATGCAGAACACCCTAAAATCCATAGAAACCACCTAACAACGCCCTAGAAACCACCTAGAACACCCTAGCAACTGCAGAACAACACATTTAAAACCTCTGAGAACTTGAGTATGGGCTATTTTGACTTAGACTAGTATTCAATAACATAGCAACCCACTCTGAACAGCCTAAAATCCATAGAAACTGCTTAGCAATGCCCTAGGAACCACACAGAACACCCTAGCAACTGCACATTAACACATTTAAAACCTCTGAGAACTTGAGGATGGGCTCTTTTAATTTGGACTAGTATTCAATCATGTAGCAAGCCTAAAATCCTTAGAAACTGCCTAGCAATGCCCTAGCAACCACCTATAACACTCTAGCAACTTCACAGAAACACATTTAAATCCACTCTTTTGACTTGGATTATCACCTAGCAACCACCCAGAACACCCTAGCAACTGCACAGCAATACATTTAAAACCTCTCACAACTTGAGGATGGGCTCTTTTGATTTGGATTAGTATTCAATCACATAACAACCACTCTGAACAGCCTAAAATCCTTAGAAACTGCCTAGCAAGCCCTAGCAACCACCTAAAACACTCTAGTAACTGCACAGAATCGCATTTAAATCATCCCTTTTGACTTGGATTATCACCTAGCAACCAACCAGAACACCCTATAAACCGCCTAGCAACCACCCAGAACACCCTAGCAACTGCACAGCAATACATTTAAAACCTCTCACAACTTGAGGATGGGCTCTTTTGATTTGGATTAGTATTCAATCACATAACAACCACTCTGAACAGCCTAAAATCCTTAGAAACTGCCTAGCAAGCCCTAGCAACCACCTAAAACACTCTAGTAACTGCACAGAATCGCATTTAAATCATCCCTTTTGACTTGGATTATCACCTAGCAACCACCCAGAACACCCTATAAACCTTGTAAACTGCCTAGCAACCACCCAGAACACCCTATAAACCTTATAAATCGCCTAGCAACCACCCAGAACACCCTAGCAACTGCATAGCAATACATTTAAAACCTCTCACAACTTGAGGGTGGGCTCTTTTGACTCGGACTACTATTCAATCACCTAGAAACCATGCAGAACACCCTAAAATCCATAGAAACCACCTAACAACGCCAGAGAAACCACCTACAACACCCTAGCAACTGCAGAACAACACATTTAAAACCTCTGAGAACTTGAGTATGGGCTATTTTGACTTAGACTAGTATTCAGTCACATAGCAACCACTTAGAACATCCTAAAATCCTCAGAAACTGCCTGGCAACCACCTAGAACACCCAGCATACCTTTAAGCAGCCCAAAATCATATATCATATAAAAATAAATGGTAGAAACACTTTTTATTATTGTCAATGCTGAAAACTTATATTTTGTGAAACCTGTTATTTATTTTATCAGGATTCTTTGATGAATAGAGTTTAAAAGAACAACATTTATTTGAAATAGAATCTTGTGTAGCATTATAAATGTCTTTACTGTCACTTTTGATCACTTTCATGTGTCCTTGCTGAATAAAAATATGAATTTATTCTTATTAAATTAGTTATAAATCTTTCTCTGATCATCCAATGAAAACTCCCCACAAATCTCAACAGTTGACCTTTATACTTCAGTATAGCTCTCTCGTTGTTTTACACTCTATAATATGGTCTATCATAAGACTCCTATTGTGGTTTCGCTGATCACAGACTAAGCAACCATAAACTAAATCCCAATAATTAAATAAATAATGAGACAGTTGAGTCATTCAGGAAGCACAGCTTTGCTAAAAACATCAGCTGAATACATAAATACGACATGAGAGAAACACTGCCTTGAATTATTTAAATCTGGAATCAATGTGGTCCAGAAAACAACAAACTACTACAGACATAAAGCATCAGTCCAGCCCTTTTTCATCCTCTGTCTTGTTTCTCTTTTGGTCCGTTTATCAGATTCTGACAGCACATGAGTCAAACTGGATCCCAAACAACAGCACTCACAGTTTGTTTACGCCATGTGACGTTAGCGCTGATGGGATTTTGTCATCTGTGTATAAAAACAAAAACAAAAAAACACCCAGCAGGGAGTCTGCTAACAACCAGCATTTGCACTGCAGACATATTCATGATCTCATCATCACCAAAACATGCTTGAAAGACTGATTACACATACAACAGAGAGATGTTTTATGCATGTAATCACAAACTCTTACTATTTCTGCAGTATTGCATGTAAATATTCTGAATGCATAGATTCTGTATGACATAATACAGTACATTTGGCAAAATAAGCAACAGAGCTACTGTTTCCCACAATGCAATCCACTCAACTTCACCTTCCATTTGTGTGTCTTTGAGATATCAGCTACAGCTTCCTTTTCTTGACTCATTTATTTGATTGGTATGCCAAAATTTAACATATTTTACATGCAATGATGGTCAGGATATCTTCTCTGCCCATGGCTCACTTGATAGAAAATGACTCATAGGAACGTCCTCCATTCTCTATTCTCCGGCTCATCAGGCTGATCTACAGGAAGTGTGTATCGTGAAAAACTGATGTACGTCATTCTATGACACCTGATCTTGGATCAGTAATGTGGTTTAGCAGCTAATGTTCCAAGTGCATTTGTAAAGCAGAGTAAGCTGATCAGAGGACGTGGAACACACATCTACTTTGTGTGAAGGCAAACATGCTTGAAACTGTTTTTGTTTTTGCACTACATACATTGTGAATTATGAAAAATATATATTTTAAGGGGGGGGTGGTGTCAAAAGGGAGGCCCCACTGTCTTTGACTTTGAAAACCCCTGCTCTAAACCTTAGAAACTGACTAGCTACGCCCTAGCAACTGCATAGCAACACATTTAAAAGCTCTGAGAACTTAGGGCTTTTTTTTTTTTTTTACTTGGACTAGTATGCAGTCACCTAGCAACCACCCAGAACACCATAAAATCATTAGAAACTGCCTAGCAACGCCCTAGAAACCACCTAGTACACCATAGCAACCGCATAGCAACACATTTAAAATCTCTTGAGAACTTGAGGGTGGGCCCTTTTGAATTGGACTAGTATGCAGTCACCTAGCAACCACCCAGAACACCATAAAATCATTAGAAACTGCCTAGCAACGCCCTAGAAACCACCTAGTACACCATAGCAACCGCATAGCAACACATTTAAAATCTCTTGAGAACTTGAGCGTGGGCCCTTTTGAATTGGACTAGTATGCAGTCACCTAGCAACCACCCAGAACACCCTAGAATCATTAGAAACTGCATAGCAACGCCCTAGCAACCACCTAGAACACCCTAGCATCTGTATAGCTAACATATGTGTAGTCACCTATGGCGCTTTTCCAATGTGTGGAACGACCCGGCTCAGTTCGGCACGGCTTGGCTCGCTTACTTTCGGTTTGCTTTTCCACTGCAGTTTAGTACCGCTTCAAAGTGGGTGGGATTATAGACTGTTCATTATAGTTGCGCTGCCTTTACTGCCATGGATCCTCTCCTCAGATATCAACGAGTCTGCACCTCATCTACTGACCACGATACAGCCATTTCTTTTTTCAAGTTCGTGTGACGATCTTTTAAAAAATGTTGCATGAACAAATGATACTGCGTGGCTGTTACTGACTATTTAAATCCAGCAGGTTTGGTGTCTCGTGTTTCAAATCCAATGACGCTGGTAGTGACGATTCTCTCTGACTAATCACTGATCTGCAGTGTTTACACGTCACATTAAATATCGGTTCGGCATGCTTGGAACCTCAACCGAGGTGGTACTATTTAAGCGAGAAGTACCGTTCCATACCGAGCCGTCCCATGCAGTGGAAAAGCGCCAAAATGATCCATACCGAGTCGTACCATGCAGTGGGAAAGTGCCACTAGAAACCACAGAGAACACCTCAGAATCATTAGAAACCACCTAGCAACGCCTTAGCAACCACCAAGAAAATCCTAGCAACTGCATATCACATTTAAAACCTCTTAACACCCTAGAATCATTAGAAACTGCCTAGTAACGCCCTAGCAACCACCTAGAACAACCTAACAAACCACAATCGCCTAGAAACCACCCAGAAAACCCCAGAATCATTAGAAACCATCTAGCAACGCCTTAGCAACCACCAAGAACACCCTAGCAAACCGCATAGCAACACATTTAAAACCTCTGAGAACTTGAGGGTGGACTCTTTTGACTTGGACTATCACCTAGGAACCACCCAAAACACCTATAAACCGTAGAAACCACCTAGCAACCACCTAGAACACCCTAGCAACTGTATAGCAGCACATTTCAAACTTCTGAGAACTTGAGGGTGGGCTCTTTTGACTTGGACTAGTATGCAATCACATAGAAACTAGGGCTGGGCGATATATCGCATGCGATTCTCACGCGCATTTCGTCAGTAAAGCCGGTTCCCTGATTACCGCTAAATCGCCATCACCTGCTTTCAAATGGAGCGGCATTTAACTGACAGAGCCGTAGTTCACTGATAAGCCACGCAAATATCGCGTTCATTATCGAAGGCGATTCATCTGCGATATGAACGTGATATAGCGTGGCTTATCAGTGAACTACGGCTCTGTCAGTTAAATGCCGCTCCATTTGAAAGCAGGTGATGGCGATTTAGCGGTAATCAGGGAACCGGCTTTACTGACGAAATGCGCATGAGAATCACATGCGATATATCGCCCAGCCCTAATAGAAACCACCCAGAAAAACCTAGGATTATTAGAAACCGTCTAGCAACACCTTAGCAACCACCAAGAACACCCTAGCAACTGCTTAGCAACACATTTAAAACTTCTGAGATAATGATAATGTAAAAATCTAATTATTTCACAGTATACAGTGGCAAAATGTTGTGGAAGAAATTGAGTAATTTTATATGATTATCCTTATATGCTTGTGGATACATAATTTTCTTTTAGAAGTGTTTGAGTATGCACTCTTAAGGCCGTATTTAGGGATTTATTTCTGGATCTCCGCCAGGACCCAAACAAAGACCATATGTGTATCAAATGTATGGGTTTTGTATAGCAGGGGGATGCGAGTGTCACGTGACAGGTGGAGGGATACTGTGTAAGTCACGTGCCTAAATATGGGAAGAGAACAAGGTTTTCAGCCTTGAAGGCCAAGATATAACAGAGAGTGGGAGACTTTATTCTGGGTCTTACACTCTGCAGTGCTTTTGTGCTTCTGTATGACTCTCTGACCTTTCTTGCAAGAAATAAAACCTTTGAAAGACATTTGGACGAGCTTGTCTCTTATGCAGTAAGAGTCCTTTTGATTTTTGCCACAGCAATGTGTTTTTAATATCTGCAATAATGTATTTAATACATTTAAATAATGTACTTAATATCTGCAAACTATATGGACTTGTACTTCAGTTTGTGAGCAGCAAAACACAGTGCGAGTGTACTGGAGCGAAACACAGACCCAACAGTCTGTATGAAGGACCCTCTGTGACGGGCTCCGGTTCTCACCAGCGCTGTGCGTCAGCTCTGTGTTGGTAACAGCGTCTCCAGTGTAACGAGCATTAAGGGGATCAAACCGTGCAAGCAAGCTCATTATTATAATCATGGATCTCATTCGCCCGCACGATTCATTAGGAGCCTTTCAGAATCACCCGCGGAGTGGGTTCTGCGGGTGATGTTAGCGTTATTAGCTGTCATGCACCAGCAGCTGTTCCTGGTCATGTGATCAGACAGAGGTGCTCGAAACATGGGTAGAGAGAGTGTGACATTTATAGGTGCAATCAGGAACAGACTTATATCCTGCTGGAAATATATGCAATTGTGAGTATGATGCTGTTCGTTGTTCACAGCATGCAAATGATGGATATGCCTGGAACACAGATGTGACATTAAATATAAAATATAAATATATAAATAATTAAAAATGCAGAGTGGCTAGTAACTTTGGAAAACCACTAGCCACAGAGGCTGGTGAGCAAAAAAGTCAAGCCCAATCGATTTGACAGCACTAAAATAAAAGGAAATATTAAAAGGAAATATGAATTAGAATTAGAATTTTGTAACCTAATTTATCAGATAAAGCATGCAGATTACCGAATGCAGACAAAAAGCTTTGTGAAGTGTAAGAAGAGATCCACAAAGATGCTTATGAATGCATATAAACAACCTGAAAAAACTGAAATCACCTACAAAACAGCTTTTAAAAAAAAAGTCTTAAGTCACAGCATAAAAACATAGAAAGGTTTGTGTGAGGGTTATGCAAAAATAGAAAATATAGCTTAGTATATGAACAATAGAAGAATGGAAAACAATGGAAAGTTCCCTCCATGACAGAAAAACAAACTTGTGTGTGTGTGTGTGTGTGTGTGTGTGTGTGTGTGTGTGTGTGTGTGTGTGTGAGTGTGTGTGTGAGTGTGTGTGTGTGTGTGTGTGTGTGTGTGTGTGTGTGTGTGTGTGTGTGTTGAGGTGAAAGCCATGTTTGATGGATGCAGTTAGTGGTTTGTGCTATAATGTCATTCCACCCACACACTCCAACAGAGAGACAGATAATAAGGCAGACAGGAAAATGACAGCATTGTCAGAGCGATTGTTTTCTCAAGCCTATTCCAAAGAAAAACAGCAACACATGAGACAGAGAGAGAGAGATCATTACCCACAAAATAATGGCAACTGGCAGCCTTGAGCTTTATATATTTTATAATATTTTATATTATATACTATTTTGTTTCATATTTATTTTTATTGAAATATTATTAAAATACTAATACTACATTTTATACATTCAAATATTATATGTATATAAATAATTCTATAATAAAAAATGATATATTTTTATGTATAGTACAGTCCAAAAGTTTGGAACCACTAAGATTTTTAATGTCTTTAAAAGAAGTTTCGTCTGCTCACCAAGGCTACATTTATTTAATTAAAAATACAGTAAAAACAGTAATATTGTGAAATATTATTACAATTTAAAATAACTGTTTTCTATTTGAATATATTTGACAAAGTAATTTATTCCTGTGATGCAAAGCTGAATTTTCAGCATCATTACTCCAGTCTTCAGTGTCACATGATCCTTCAGAAATCATTCTAATATGCTGATTTGCTGCTCAAGAAACATTTAATGTGTACAATTGTACAAAATATTTGTGTACAATATTTTTTTTCCGGATTATTTGATGAATAGAAAGTTCAAAAGAACAGTGTTTATCTGAAATCTAATCTTTTGTAACATTATAAATGTCTTTACTGCCACTTTTGATTGATTTAATGCATCCTTGCTGAATAAAAGTATTCATTTCTTTAATTTCTTTTCAAAAAAATAAAAATAAAAATTCTTACTGACCCCAAACTTTTGAACGGTAGTGTATAATGCTACAGAAGCTTTGTATTTCAGATAAATGCTGTTCTTTTGAACTTTCTATTCATCAAGGAATCCTGAAAAAAAAGTACACAACTGTTTTCAACATTGAAAATAATCATAAATGTTTCTTGAGCATCAAATCATCATATTAGAATGATTTCTGAAGGATCATGTGACACTGAAGACTGGAGTAACGATGCTGAAAATTCAGCTTTGCATCACAGGAATAAATTACTTTGTCAAATATATTTAAATAGTACACAGTTATTTTAAATTGTAATAATATTTCACAATATTACTGTTTTTTACTGTATTTTTAATTAAATAAATGTAGCCTTGGTGAGCAGACGAAACTTCTTTTAAAAACATTAAAAATCTTAGTGGCTCCAAACTTTTGGACTGTACTGTATATATGTGTGTGTATACACTAAAATACTATATATAATATACTGAATATTATAAAATAACATAAAATACTATATTTTATGCATTTAAATATAATATATATGGTATTTTTATTTATTGAAATATTATTAAATAAATACATATTACATAATACATATAAATAAATATATAAATATTATAAAATATGAAATTAAAATAATATATTGTTGTTGTTGTTGTTATTAGATCTGATTCCAACATTTTTTAAATGTTGTTTATTTTAAAGAAAATCAACACAATCACCAAATCACCAGCCGATTATAAGTCACTGATCAAAAATAAAACAAAACGTGAGAGAAGATCTTGCAGCATTTGAATATACAGATATAGAAAGCTGATTTGATATTGTAATATCTAATTCTAATGCAAAGACATTCAGACATTTTAATCCCATAATCGGCTCACGTTTGAGACTGCTGTAGAACTCAAACCAAGATCTGAAACTGCGATCGGCTCCTGGACCCTAAAGCTCAGAGATTTTCCAGAGAAATCCAGCCGGTCTGAATCCGAGCGCAGGAACACAGAGGTGGTCTTGTGACTGACAGAGGTCAAAGGTGAAAATACCTCTGACGCTGATGCATGCTGGGCAATATTCACCTCTGATCAATAACACAGACCATTTACAGGAACAGTTCACCTCAAAATATTTGATTTATCTTTTTTTTTCTTACATAAAACAAAATATCTTTAAACTATGAAAGCAAACAGTATATAATATATAAAAATAATATATGTGCCACAGCTGAATGCATCAAATATGATACTCAACAAAAAACACAAATGCAAACTATTTATAATTTTGTTAATATTTAATAGCATATGGGCTTTTTTAGTGATTTTTTGGTATATGCGGTTAATAAAAGAGCAGCTGAACAAACATTCTTCAAAAGTCTCTGTTTGTGTTTCCACAGAAGAAAGAAAAATCAAACAGGTTTTGAATGGCATAAAGGTGAATAAAAGATGACAAAATGTTCATTTTTGTGAGAATGTAAAGAAACATAGATACTTCCTTTAAAAGGCACTCTGTCATTATGGGATGTTAAAATATTAAACTGAATGTAGGTCAGAGAAAACCTGCTCACAATGTCTGGAAGATCGCCCCAGATACTGAAGCATCTGCACCTTTACAAAATAAACAAAATATATATAAAATGGCTCCATGCCCTTTAATTTCACACCCATTTAATCTGAGCCAGATTTACATGAGGAAAGACGGCAGGCAAGGATTCCATCATCAGCAAAGACAAGCGCTTTTGTGTTTTTCAGTCTAGCATCATTGCGACAGACAGGACTGACGGCTCCCATCATCCCCCTCTCTCTCTCTCTGACACGCTTCACTGGCCTATTAAACTGATCAACATAAATGGAAGATCTGAACAGGAAATGTGTCCCTCCGGAGAGCGGAGCTACAGATGGCGGATCTGTGAGATGCTTAGGTCTGTGACAAACACCATCAGAATGAACCGACTTCACAGCAATCACCGATCAAACAAGAACTAGTTATGAGTCACACACTGAAGTTCACAGGGTGACGATTTAATGGGGTAACCATTTCCTGTTTACACGCTAATGTCACAGGCTCATGTGCAGTATTTATAAATAAGAAAATAAGTGTTTTATTCCACTAGAGACTGATTCCAGGACTGCTCACCTTCTTTAAGGGCTTTATCCACATTGAGAGAAACGACGACCCTCCTGGTCTGGGCTGAATCCAGCAGGGGAACACAGAACCGGCCCTACGGAGCAGGAAGACAATAAATCACTCATGACACCCAAACACAACACTCATTACCAAAGGAGCCCAATTAAAGGCCTGGCTGAGGGACATATTTACTACCAGTTACAACGGTCCTTCAATTGATCTTATGTGGAATATACAGAACAAACCGATTTAGGATCCACATGCAGTACTTATAACAATTATTAGGTTGTGATCAACAAAACAATCGCAACAAAAAGGGGCGTAATCCAGAAGAAACTGATTGATTTGTTAAAGGTGTGGCTTTCTATGTTTGCCAATAAATTGTGTAACTTTTTCTTTTGTTTATATTGAATCTTTATAGTCCAATATTTGTGTTCTTGTTTACCGTCTGAGTATTTTATGTATTATTTATATATACATTAAAATGTAAAAAATGTTTAATATTACATTAAATTAAATGTTTACATTAATTTTAATTATATATATATATATATATATATATATATATATTTTTTTTTTTTTTATGATTAATTAATGAATATTAATATATATATATATATTTTTTTTTTTTTTTTTTTTTTTTTTTATATATATATATAAAACTCAATTATACAGGGCAACTTATTTTATTTTAGATAAATAATAAAATAAAACTGCATGTGATTATATATATATTACACATTTATTTATAAAATGGTTAGTTCCTGTCCTTGATTCTGATTCTACCATTCTAGCATTCTACCTGCATTCAGATTTAGCATTTTCCTTCAGGTCAGTCCTATGTTCATAATAAAAAATGTGTTTAAATGTCTGCAGCAATATCTTGTCCTTTTAACAGTTAAGGGGTTTTCCCGTGACTGACAGCGCTAGTCAAAGCATCTGTCAGTTGTTCCATGTTCACAACAACTCAGTGTAAAAGTTTCAATATAAAAGTCTTCGCTACTGACTGACACACTCATAAAGACAGTCTTTGCCGCCATCTAATGGCATAATAATGTAACTTCTGTTGCTGTTCACGGTCAGGGACTATTTTTTCTGGCGGAAGGAAGGCTTTTAGTGATTTTACTTCATGAAAGTTGCATTGTTACATATTTTTGGATTTAATATTTGTATTGTATGGTAACCGTTTTTTAAAAGCAATAAGGTACTCGAGGCTAGTGCTGTATCGTGAATAAGTCACGGCTGAAGGGGTTACTCTAACAACGCTCTTCAGCCGTGACTTATTCACTATACAGCACAGCCTCTCATACCTTATTGCTTACATATCAATTAATTGCATCTTTCATAAAATTAATATTAATGCTATATATACACACATACATACAGTACCAGACAAAAGTTTGGACAAATTACTATTTTTAATGTCTTTGAAAGAAGTCTCTTATGCTTGTCAAGCCTACATTTAGTTTTTGAAAAATACAGAAAAAAAACTGTAATATTTTTAAAATATAAAATAATGGTTTTCTATTTTAATATACTTTAAAATATAATTTATTTCTGTGATACAAAGCTGAATTTTCATCAGCCATTACTCCAGTTTTCATAAGAGACTTTCAAAAACATTAAAAATAGTAATGTGTGTGCTGTCATATTGATTAATTGTGATTATTTACATCTAATATAAAAGTGTGCAAATGAAAAAAATATGACAAACACACACAAACATATATACATATGCAGTCAAACCAAAATGTATTCAGACACCTTGAACATTTCATTCATTAATTCAGTTTATTCACTATAGTTTAAAAAAATGGTAATAAAATATGACAAGATCTCAGAGTTAAACTGTGTCAGAAAAAATAATCTTAATTATCTCAGAAAACACTTAAGCAAAACATGGTCAGGTCAAAGTGTCTGAATAATTTTTGGTCTCAAATTTTTATCAATTTACTGGTAGTCCACTGTATGAAGAATTTTTGGATATGTCACAGTTTACTTTATTTTGCTATCCTCACTTACATAAATGAACTATAGTGTCCTGCACCCACTAGTAAAAATATATCAAAAATATCTGAACAATTATTGGTTTGACTATGTGTGTGTGCGTTTATATATATTATATATAATAAATATTTGTAGTGAAAATGTGCACATTATATATATGTATATATATATATATATATATATATATATATATATATAAAATATGCACATTTTCACTACAAATATTATATATATATATATATATATATATATATATAAACACACACACATTTTCACTACAAATTGTCATTACTATCTATCTATCATCTATCTATTCATCTGTTGCAGTATCTATCTGCAATATCTTAATCTTATCTAAATGTCAGTCTATCTATCCATCTGTACATGCCATCAGACACAGTCACATTCTCTGAAGCAATCACAGTGAGAGTGTGGATTGTTGTTTGTCTGTATTTGTGTAGATGTTGTGATGTGACATCATCAGCCTTACCATTAACTTATTGAAGAGATCCGCGAGCTTGGATGACTGTCTCTTAGTGGTGTCGAAGCTGCTGATCTTCAAGGGGCTTTTCCTCACCAGCAGCCCGAAACTCCCCAGCAGGAAACAGAACAAGGCGAAGGACACATAAATAAAGAGTTTGAGGAAAAACGAGGTGAGAGTGAGTCCTCCGGAGCCGAGCTGGAAGAGCAGCACCGCCGCCGCGATGCCGACGACCAGAGACGGGTAGACGGCGCTGGGCATGAGGACACCCGACCTGCTGCTGCTGCTGCTGCTTCGGCCATCAGGATGCATGATGCTGCTGCTGCTGTTGCTGGAAATGACATGTCCTCACGTGTGCACCACAATAGACAGGCTGCATGCTCGAGTTCACAGCACAGATTTTGTGTGCATTAAATTCACACTAGATGATCCAGACACAAGAAATGCACGTGCAACTGTTGCATCTGAGCAGCTGAAATGATGATCGGCAGATCACCTAACGGGCTCGAGACCAGCTTAAATGGCTGCTAATTCAAATCCTCCACAAATGCATAAGGCACATCAAGTGCACACAAAGGCCGTTAAGTTAGAGCAAACAAACCTGACGTCCACATAAGCTCATCCAGATATATCAAAACATCTCGAGACGATGATGATGACGCGAACACAAACACAGCGGAGAGGCATCGCGCGAGGACTTGAACTTTAACGCCTCAAACGTGAAATAAAGATGTTATATTTTCATTATCCACCGCATTTGATCCAAAATATGACCAAAAAAATGAAACTTATTCTCAATCCATCGCGTTGACAGGCAATCTCAGCTCCGCTCAGATCCTCAGCTGCCTCTCGAGTGGCGAATTTGCGAGTTCTACTATGGAAAAGGGATTGCTTATGAATATTAATTACGCAGCATGACGTTTGCTGAATAGCCCAGAATGATTGGCTGTTTGGTGCGTGGGCGGTAGTCAGTTGGCGAATGAGGGAATATAAGAACTGCCTTGTGAATAGTAATTAGTCACTTGACTAGAAGCTAGCTCAAGGTTACCAAGCAACGTCAGCATTATCTGATTAATATTCATAAGACAACGGCTTTGCAATAGTAGGATAGAACAGCGACTAAGGGGCCTCGAGTAGGCCATAAATCACACACAATGAAGCCAAACAACACTGAAATGTCTTAAACGGAAATCTTTTTTAAAAATCCATGACCCAGACTGGTTATAATATACTTTGGGTGTCTGGTTGTTGCTGTTTTTTTGTTTTGTTTTGGGTTTTTTTGGACATGCAGGAATCATTAAAGGATTAGTTCACTTTCAAATTAAAATTTCCTGATAATTTACTCACCCCCATGTCATCCAAGGTGTTTATGTCTTTCTTTCTTCAGTCGAAAAGAAATTAAGGTTTTTGATGAAAACATTCCAGGATTTTTCTCTATATAGTGGACTTCACTGGACTCCAAACGGTTGAAGGTCAAAATTACAGTTTCAGTGCAGCTTCAAAGGGCTTTAAACGATCCCAGACAAGGAATAAGGGTCAGGTTAGACACTGCTAAGTGTATTACTGCCCTCCACAGGTCAAAGTTTCAACTAATTGTTATATACTTGCTCTAGCATATTGTACATAACAATTTAGTTCAAACTTTGACCTGTGGAGGGCAGTAATACACTTAGCAGTGTCTACACTGCTGGAATTCTAATAGAGAAGAAGAGAGCTAGTTCAAGATGAGCATTTATGGTTAAAATGTATAAAATTTAAAAAAAAAATTAGAAAATGGCTGACGGTCCGACGGTTTCTCTAGATAAGACCCTTATTCTTCGTCTGGTATCGTTTACAGCCCTTTGAAGCTGAACTGATTTTGACCTTCAACCATTTGGGCTCCATTGAAGTCCACTATATGGAGAATAATCCTGGAATGTTTTCATCAAAAACCTTAATTTCTTTTCGACTGAAGAAAGAAAGACATGAAAATCTTGGATGACATGGGGGTGAGTAAATTATCAGGAAATTTTAATTTGAAAGTGAACTAATCCTTTAATGATTTATTTGAAATGGCAGATTTATAAATGCGAGCACATCAGTTAATGGCATATCATTGGTTATTATTTTAGTGAAAATATTTTATTATTATTAATAGCATCGATACGTAATATAAGAATTATGAATAATATAATAAAATATTTTAAATAATCATTTTAATAAATGAAAAATTATTAAGTACTTTGAATACAAAGGTATAATTCTGAAAAGAAAACTGTGGTACTTTTTACAAGTGTTATGTTTACCGAAAAAAAGATGCTTACATGTACTCATTGTAGTAATAAAGTAAATTATGCATAATTATATCAGGTAACTAACCCTAAACAAATCCCTAAACCTATAGTAAGTACGCTGCTAATTAATATTACTTAAAGGGACAGTTCACCCAAAAATGAAAATTCTGTCATCATTTATCCAAGTTGTTCCAAACCTGTAAAAGTGTCTTTGTTATGTTGAACACAAAGGAAGATATTTTGAAGAAAGTTTGTAACCACTAACCAGGCCACTTTGGGGCACCACTGACTTCCATAGTAGGAAAATAAAATACTATTGAAGTCAATGGTGGCCCAAAACTGTTCAGTTTCCCACATTCTTTAAAACATCTTCCTTTGTGTTCAACATAACAAAAATGTATACAAGTTTGAAAAACCTGAGGGTGAGTAAATTATGACAGAATTTTCATTTTTGGGTGAACTATCCCTTTAACCAGTTTGATTTGAAAGATTTCTGCAAATAAATGGTCTTTTGCGCCACCTACCGTCCATCTTGAACATTATTCTTCACCTGGTCAACTGAAAAGAAAGTCTACTGGACGCGAAAAAGATAATAAAGTTCCGTTTCAGTCATTTCTGTCTAGTTCCATAAAGATATGGATATAAAAATAGTTTTAAATATAAAAGAATAGTCCAAACAACAACTATCACGATAACAGCACAGATAAAATGTCGTTTGAATCAATTTCAGAACGATTTTTTTCCCGCCTAATGAATGCTAAAAACATTGACAACCAATCAGAATCCATCCTGCTTAAAGAGCGCGAACATTTAAAGCGGCAGACGACAGAGTGATGCTAATATAGCTGTCGTTATAGTTACCTTTATAGTTATTATTAAATTAACTAGTTTATTCAAAGTCTTCAAAAATATATATTTTTTCATGATCTAAAATGACCTGTGATAAAATAAAACTTCAAGAGAAACTCATCATCTTTAAAAGTATTTTATAATTAATACATAAAGTTGAAAAATAAAAATAAAGGTGAAAAATAAACGAATATACTGTGTAAAATGAATAACATTAAACATGAGCTCATTGAAGTTCACAGCCAGACCAGCAGGTGGCGGGAGAGGTCACGAGTTCACCGTTGTCAAACGCTGCTGTAAAAGCACATATTATATATAGAATAATAGTCCCCTAATACTGAGTATTTAAATCAGATAAATGTGAATGAACAAATGTAGTTACTAAATAAAAAAGTCTTGAGAAAATATTTTATTGTGAAAGAAATGAGTACAAACCCTGTACTAAAGGAAGATGGATAATCTATGGTTATAGAAATTAAACAAATAATAACAATACAATGCCTTACATTTGAAACAGCACATATCTCGACAGAGAGGAGACACTGGCCAAACTAGTCATTTACAGTGATCAGAAAATAAAACAAATCTGCCCTGTGTTAAAGGGTTAGTTCACTCAAAAACGGTGATTTTTGGGTGAACTAACCCTTTAAGACTGAATAACAACAGATGGAGGAAATTACATAATAAAAGATCATATTTTGCTCAAATATAAATCTTTGACCTCAGGTCAAATTTCAGTGTAAATGTGCAAATTGGTTCATTCAACACCAACAAATCCATCAGCATTCAATGATACTTACAACTCAAAAATAGAGGCAGTGCAGCGAAAACTGTTTTTCTTGGCATTTATCTGACATCATCATGGCACACGCTAAGGCATTTAATAAGTGTTTCATGGATCTTCTGATCTGATGGTGGAATGTTCTAGCAGGTGACGGAGTGTGTGAGCAGCAGCAGCAGCGGCAGCAGGAGGCCGGAGGTCAGAGCGGCCCGTACGGCAGCGGCCGAACTCCTCATCAGACACTCCACCCGAGACCAGGAGCCGTTGTTGGGCAGCGCTTCAATCCCCAGCGTCTTACACAAGACGTTATACACATCTACTGTTCGAATGGGACCGGCGCGGAAGTTCGTCTTGAAGTCTGGAGAGGAAATAAAACATTGAAATGATTATTTGATGAGTTAGTAGCAGAGTAATATCAGTTATTATGTTTATGAGTCCAATACCCAAGACACAATAACTAATAAATATAATACAATATAATTTAATATTATAATAAATTATAATATAAAATAAATTAAAAATAAAAATACACACTGCCATTTGGGAAAACATTGTCTCTTCTGCTCACCAAGGCTGCATTTATTTGATCAAAAATACAGTAAAATTTGTGAAATATTATTAGAATTTAAAATAACTCTTTTTTTTTTTTTTTGTGAATATATTGTAAAATATTATTTATTTCTGTGATCAAAGCTGAATTTTCAGCTCCAGTTCACATGATCCTTCAGAAATCATTCTAATATGATGATTTGATGCTCAAGAAACATTTATGATTATTATCAATGTTGAAAACAGTTCATATTTTTGTGGAAACTGTTATTAAATTAATTTTTCTTGATTTTTTGATGAATAGAAAGTTCAAAAAGATTATCTGAAATAGAATATTTTGTAACATTTTAAATGTTGTTTTGGATTTTGATGTTGATATTGCTATTTACCTGTTTCAATGTTTTTATTTGCTTGCTTTTAAGTTAAGGCCATATATGCTTGAATGATTATGAAATTAAGTAACTGCAATACTTCCTTTGTTTGTTATAAGATAATATGACTAAGCAACAGTTGTGAAAGTTAGGTTTTTGAGTTTGATGATTGTAACCAACCACAAAGGTCAACAATAAGGATGAAGAGAGCATGTTGCAACCTCAAGCGGAGGTGAGGCAGACGAAGACTTCAGTGAAGAAAAGGAAGAGTGCCTGCATTGAGCAAAGAAGGACATCTGATACCCGAGGGGCACTTAAAGGTACAATAATAATTTTGTCCACTAGAGGTCGCTAGAAGCCTATTCAAAACAAAGGCGTAGCTTGATGACGCCAAGTTTTAGAGCAGAATCTTGGGACATGTGTTCTTCATCTCAATAGAGTGCCCCAGGGATGACGCGTTTTTGTAGGCAAAACCCGGAAGCGAGTTAGCATTTTAGGACTTCCGGTTCCAACGCCATAAAGTCTATGGGTTTTTTGAATGGGTTTTTGCTAAATCGCCTGAAATAAGGTCTGTGGTAAACAAAGCCTCTAAATACTTTCACGTTTTGATCTATGACATAAAACACACCAGTTATAACCCACTTGTGATTTTTTAAACTTTTACTGCGTCTTCAAATCGGCGGTTGCTAACAAATTGCTAAAAGGGACTACTTCCTTTGGCAGGGACTTTAGACGTCATCATTAAAAACGGGACATTTGGACAGCATTTCTCATGAAAAAGTGGATAAGTATTCATACACAGCGCAGATCATAATCAGTGAGCATGTTTTTAAATAGAGTTGTTTTCTAAATAAAGTTTGAGGACGGTTGGTGGTGACGACGTTGATCCGCGACCATGGTGTGCTGTAGTCCGTTTATAGCCTACTGTTAGCTTTTTATATCTGACGACTTTATTTAGGCTTCAAAATCTATAAATGTTGTGTTAACTTGTAAAGATTATCTTGATAGACAAAACGTGTAAGTGTCATAACCCTTTGTTAAACACAGAGCTTATTTTCTGCGATTTTCCAAAAGTCTATGGGAAAAATGAATAGGCTTTCAGTCGAGGGAACCCGCGCGCCGCTAACTTCCGGGTTGGCCTACAAAAACGCGTCATCCCTGGGGCA
The DNA here is from genome assembly GCF_018812025.1 of Megalobrama amblycephala. NCBI lineage: Eukaryota > Metazoa > Chordata > Actinopteri > Cypriniformes > Xenocyprididae > Megalobrama > Megalobrama amblycephala. Next base: position 17,159,768 of record NC_063047.1, on the reverse strand, counting down.
CTCTATGGACGGTGGAAAAGAATTGGGATAGGATGGAAATCATGTTCATGGATGTGATTATTAACGTTACTGTAGTATGAAGCAGAGCAGGAGCGAGTGTTGTGGAGCTGAACGAGGAGCTGGAGCGATTGATCAACACACGCCTCACGAGCAGCGGGACTTTTATTATGTCACAATCGCCGGCGCCGCTTCCGCTTTTCCGGTCATGAGTATGAGGTAACGCAGCTCTGTTTATCATATTAGATACATTTGAGAGTGTTGAAAATGATGTTATAACGTTACTCTGTGCGTTCGCTCGGCGGCTGCTGTGAGACACTGTTACACACTGCAGTAAGATAGATCGATTTTACAATATCATATTAAATGCTGGATGGCTTGTGTTGATAAATGGCATGCAATTAATTTTAAAACGTATTGTATGATGGAGAAAATGCTGTATTACTGTTACTAAAAATAAAGCTGCATCTGATTATGCTATGTTAGCTACTTCACAAAATAGTGTTTTTCTCTGAGGCATGGTAAAGCATGGTACTCGCAAAAAATCAAGAAAATTAGATTTAAACAATAAGACTAAACGTGTTGAGCTATATAACAATAATTAGTTTTCGGTCTATAAATATATCAAAACAGTTGTTCACTTGTCTATTAAAACATGTAAATATTAAAGCGTCTTTGGTGTTTCCATGGTTTCTACAAAATAAAACCGGAAACCGAGGGTAACGCGGGTATGACGCCATTGACAGGCGACTCCTCACACGTCCCGGAGCCTTGGGTAAAATTGCAATTTTCTCACGATTTACAAATAGTTGCAAACATTTAGGATATTGTAAGTACTCAAGTGAACAAAATATATAACACTGGCCTAGTGGATTTTGGATATTCTACTGCAAAACTATTGCACCTTTAACAGCATCTCCAATATTGCTGGGTAAAGCTAGGTTATAGAGCGTTTTAGCTTAAGCTGATTTAAGTTTTATTTTGTTCTATTTTGCATTAACTGCTTTGTATTGTAACCAATAAAAGAGATATTTCATTGTTATGTTTGCCTTCTGTGAGACTTTACTTATAACTACAAACTGACAAAGAACAACCACAAGATAGTCTTCTACGTCATTCCTGAAGGACTTCAGATTCCTGAGTATGGTTTAGACTAGATTTGACGTTCCTTACCCTTCCTGAATAATCCTAGGGTTAAAAGGTGTACTATAAATGGTCACACGACTAACAATGTCTTTACTGTAACTTTTGATAAATTTAACGCATCTTTGCTGAAAAAAAGTATTAATTTCTTCAAAAAAAAAAACAGATTCTGGCGTAAAATAAAATAATATTTAAAATAAAATATAAAAAATATTTTTATTTAAAAATTTAAATAAAATTAATATTTTTTATATTTATTTTAAATAAAATACTTTCAATATTATATATTATTTAAATTTTATTTAAATATTTTAATTAAATACATTAATAATTATTTTATAAATATTTATGTATTATTAACAATATTATTATGCAAAATAAACGTGTGGTCTGCTGAACTTCACCTGGTCCCTGTGCCAAAAAAAATCCCCTCATGTCCACAAACTCGTTGTCGTATCCGTGCCAGCCGTGCTGCCAGCCCTCCGCCTCTTCCGTGCCGTTCTTCCAGAAGGGCAGTTTTCCTTTATTCTGTAAAGACAGGCATAAGTCAGCGTTTGAATTCAATGTTGGAATGTATTTAATCTCTTCTTCATCCCGGGGTCTTGGGCAGCGGCGATGTTTTTGTAGTAACCGAATGACGCATCAGTGAGATAATCTGTTATACCAGCCCAGCACACATGAGGAACACTGTTGTTTTTGGGCAAAATGGGACTTTATGTACAAGACTGAAGCAATTCCTGTCAGAGGTCCTTGTGGGAATGAACAAAACAACATATTAAATGGGTCACAAGTGGTGGGGAAAATTCCACATCCTGCTGGAACAGATGGTAAAAGTTGCTCTATGACACTGTGAGTTTGAACAGCACAGATAAGCACAAATAAGTGACATTATAGCATCGATATCTACATCTAGATCTGGTTGGATTGTTCCAGTCATAAAACAACGCGATAAACAGGGACATTGTGGACAGATTGTGTGGAGAATAGCCTCACTGACCTCTGTGATGAACCATCCCGGCTCCGCCACCAGCGTCAGCGTCGAGACAAACCTGCCGTTCTTGTAGTGGTAGCGGTCTGGGATCTCTTGCTTCTTATAAACGTTCATGTTGTCCGCTGTGCTCAGGTTCTGATATATCTGAATTAACATTCAAACATCATGTCAGTTTAAGCCTCTGAAGAAAAAACAAGGAATTAAACTTTTGAGTTCTTGTATTTCCTGTTATTTTGAATAATGATTTAAAAATAATTATATTATATTATATTATATGTTTAATTTTATTTATTTATATTTATTATTTATTATATTTATATTATATTTATTAATTATATTTATTATTATATTTATATCATATTTATTGATTATATTATATCATATTATTTATTTATTTATTTATTTATATCATATTTATTAATTATATTATATACCAAAATGTATAAATATTTTACAATTTAAATAATATATTCTTTTTTTTACACTGTACTAATGAGAATGAGATTTTTGTGAGAATTCTGTGATATAATAAAATATAATATAATATAATATAATATAATATAATATAATATAACATGAAAAAAGAAAATGTATTATTTAAATGATAAAATATTTGTACATGTGGTATTTGTTGAACTGCATCTAATTTATATAATAATATAATATAATATAACATAATTAATATTGTATTATATTATATTATAATTTCGTTTTACAAAATATAATCTCTTATGTGATGCATTGTTGACAGGTTTCATGAGATCTACTATTGTAGTTTATCATCAGTCCAGCGCATCAGTGTTTAGGCATACAATACTTCACATACTGAAAGTTAAAGTTTAAATGAGTCCGACAGCAGGTTGAAGTTCACAGTAATGAATTCTGACACCAAGCGTATTTTTTCCCCTCAAAATGGCAGATGGAAAATAAGCAAGTGTTGTTTTTGGTGCCTTGTTGTCATGAGTAAACACGAGTCAGACAGGTTGAGCTCACCTCCTCAAACCTGTCCTGTTTGGGCCACAGACTGACCACCGGCCCTCTGTCCATCATTTTAATGATGTGCGTCATGTCGATGTAGTGATCCAGTTCAATGACCTTCTCCATCCACTTGAGCTCCGTCATGCCGTGATCAGAGAACAGCACCACGTTTATATCATCTCTCATATTCTTCTCCTGACAAAATACAAATGTGTTTTAGATGGACAGGTAGAGCAAATATTGATCTTTTTATGTAAAAAATACCTTGATTTTCTGGTTGAGGATCTGGAGAGCCTGGTCCAGTGAGCGAATGGCACGCTGTATTTCGGGAGAGTGCGGCCCAAAGTGATGCCCTTCCACATCAATCTTCTCATAATAAATACCAGCCATGTCTGCTTTATTGCTCCTGATGAAACATTCAAATAAAATCATCAAATAATAACAAACACACTTAAAGAGAACCTGTGTGCCAGTTTCAACACACTACTAACTAACTCAACCAGGCCCCGCCCCTTTATTCTGTGTATGAATTATTTAAATGAGGAATATTGTGAAGATGGAGGCGTTTCAGGGAGTTCAGAAACACTGACACTGATATAGAGAAGAACTCCTGCTGGAGGGACTTTTTCATGCTCAAACAGCAACATTACACACTAAATATAGATGAACATGTGAAAAAAAAGCAGAATAGCTCCTCTTTAATAATTTCTGATCTTACTTTAACATATTGAGAGCGCTCTCCATGGCGTCGGTCAGGTTCTTCTCTGAAGGATTGTACACATATTCCTCACAGAATGTGGGTCTGATTCCACGAATCGTCACTTCACAACCTGAACGGACAGAAACACACTTTAGAGCATGTGACCTAAGTTCATTTGCATTTGAGAGAGATCAATGAGCAGAGGTGTAAAGAGTACCTGAAAACCATACTTGAGTAAAAGTACTGATACCTTACATCGAAAATGACTCCACTACAAGTTACAAGTCACCAATTCCAATTCGACTTGAGTAAAAGTCTTAAAGTATCTGATTTTAACAGTATTTAAGTATTTTACTCATGCTGAATGTAGGCTCAGAGATGCACCAGTCCTGAGAGACATGCCGGTGAAAATAAGAAACAGTTGATTTGTAAGATGAGAAATCAAGTTTATTTTTTAAAATCGAAATAAATCTGAACACCTCAATGTTGCAATAAATCAAGGTCGACACAACAACCTTTTAATCGTCTACAAAAGTCTCAGTTGAGCTCAAGTGCACTGAAAGGCCACAAGTAAACCAATATCCTTCAAAAAGATCTCGTCAATATAGCGGATGAATAAAACAAAGTTAAGTAAAATTAAATAGTCAAAGTCTGTATGTGCTGGTTTGATCCTCATCACCAGCTGCAGTCAATTCCTCATCTAATAAATCAAACTCCTGCGATCAGAAACGACCTGCTAATGCGCTCACATTCATGTAAAGTATATCCTTGTTGACACGTTTGGGTGAGTAAAGGCAAAATGCACAAGATATAGTACCTTTAATGCCCTTAGATGGCGATATCGCTTCTTTGTATCAGAAACAAACTGCTGCAGAAAAAGTTAGGTGTCATGAAAAATGTAATCTGTAATTGCATAACTCATCACAAATGTTGTGGAGTAAAAAGTACATTTACTTGATCAAAAATGTAGTCAAGTAGAGAGTAAAAGTTGCCAATATCTTTGATACTCAGTTCAACTACAAAGTAGCCAAAAAGATACTTGAGTAAAGTAACTAATTACATTTACTCAAATAATTTACACCTCTATCAAACAGAGATTTTACACTTCACTTGAAAATGTTGCAAGCTTATTTTGATGTAAAGTAGCAGCAGGATTAATTAAACGAGTCTGGCATGGGAGGAAGTGTGACTTTATACTGTACACTACAAGTTTGGGGTCAGTAACTTTTTTTTTTTGTTTTTTAGAAATTAATACTTTTATTTATCAAGAATGCATGAAAGTGATCAAAAGTGACAGATAAAAACATTTATAATGTTCCAAAAGATTCTATTTCAAATAAATGTTGTTCTTTCTGTTCATCAAAGAATTGTGAAAATTAAAATGTATCACAGTTTACACAAAAACTGTTTTCAGCATTGATAATAATCATAAATGTTTCTTGAGCAGCAAATCATCATATTAGAATGATTTCTGAAGGATCATGTGACACTGAAGACTGGAGTAATGATGCTGAAAATTCAGCTTTGATCACAGGAATAAATTACAGTTTAACATCTATTCAAATAGATTCAAATCACTGTTTTTACTGTATTTTTCAGTTTTTCAGAAACATAATATCTTACCAACCCTAAACTTTTGGACGGTGTTGTATTTTGCAGTTAAAACCAGATTTTTGTAGTCGCATATAAAGTCACATGGCCAAATGTCTAAAAAAACATTGCGATGTATAGGAAGTGACATCATTAGGACTCTTTCTACAGCATAGCAGCAACTCAATTTACATGTATCTTCTTTCATCACCTATTTTCTCATTTTTTTAATATAAAAATAACTACAAAGCAACATTTGGTCTTAAAGTTAATATCACACAAATCAGGGCATTAATACAGGGGTTGCAAACCTTAAAATATATCAAATAAACAGACATTAAAATAGCTCATATAGGCCTGGTTTCACAGACAGGGCTTATCCTAAGCCAGGATTAGACCTTAGTTCAATTACAATATTTAATATTCTAATATACAATATACAATATTCTAAAACATATTAGAAATGTGCTAATTCATTCATGCTATCAATGTGCTAAAATATGCTAATCATGCTAACAACATGCTAATTCATGCTATCAAAATGCTAAAACATGCTAACAACATGCTAATTCATGCTATCCAAAAGTCAAGTCAAGTCACCTTTATTTATATAGCGCTTTTTACAATGCAGATTGTGTCAAAGCAGCTTTACATTGATAACTGGTACATAATTTGGCTGCACAGCTGCTCTTAAATAATAGTGTCAATGCAGGCAGATCAGAAGCACTGTTGAATAAATGTCAAGAATACTATTGAATATCAAATGTCAAGTGTCCCCAACTAAGCAAGCCAAAGGCGACAGCGGCAAGGAACCCAAACTTTGCTAAAACATGCTAACAACAAAATGCTAAAACATGCTAACAACATGCTAATTCATGCTATCCAAAATGCTAAAACATGCTAACAACATGCTAATAATGCTAACAACATGCTAATTCATGCTATCCAAAATGCTAAAACATGCTAACAACATGCTAATAATGCTAACAACATGCTAATTCAGGTTATTAACAGGCTAATTCATGCTATTAACATGCTAAAGCATGCTAGCAACATGCTAATTCATGTTAGCAAACATGCTAATTCATGTTAGCAATGTGTTAATGCTAGTACAATATTAAAACATGCTAACAAAATGTTAAATCATGTTAGCAATGTGCTAATTCATGCTAGCAACATGCTAAAATATGCTTTAAAATTATTTAATATTATGTTTAATATTTAATTTTATGTTTTAGTTTAAGATATTTAAATATGTCAATTAAAAATAAACGAAAATTAGAAATGCTGCCTTTATGGCAACTAGCTGAAATAAGATTTTTATTTTTTTTTAATAATAATATTTTATTTGGGTTAACGTTTATTTTATTTAAAGTAATATTTTTTTCTGGTTTCAGTTTTAGTTAACTGTAATAACCCTGGCCCCACATTGTACTCTATTCATGACATAAACTGACCTGGCCAGTAGTACATGTAGACTCTCTTTCCTAGTTTCTGCATGGTGACCCACAGCGGCTCCGATCCATCCCACCACAGGGGCAGACGGCTGTCCGGATTGGTTCCGATCAGGAATTCCTTCAAGGTGTCCTTATCCCACATGTAATTCCCAGTCATCTGGTGCACCTCACAGTAGCGTCCTGGAAATGAGTGCAAAATGACTTCATGAGTATTTACAGCACACAAGGGTGGATTTCAATCAGCATGCCTCTGAGGCCCTAATGGATACTCCCTAGGTGTGTCCCAATTCACATACTTACACAGCAAAATCTCCAGAGTTAATAAACTCTGCTCAGAGTATATATGGTCCCCCTCTAAATAGTGTTAAAATTAGTGTTCCAGTATTCCAAAATTCCAGTAGTCAGTACCAATACCATGACGATTTTACGGTTCTCGGTACCAATTTCGGTATATTCAGGCTGTGTTTGATTTTGCGCTGTTAGAGAAAACGAAAGTAAAAATCACCGGTGTGTGAAACATGCTAACGTATATACAAATAAACTTGACGCGCCTTATAAAGTCTAATAACAAGCACAAACTGTGTTAAATAGAAACTGATGTGCAAGCAAAAAAGTTTCTGTCCTACAGTGTTTTTTCTACTTTACCACAGTAAAGAATGCGAATATAATAGGCCTAATTAAAAGCGAACCAAAGGAAGAAACGTTTATGCGTGAGTGAAGATTTGGGAAAATAAACAGAGATTCCATGTTCAGTGGAATAACTAATGGAATATTGTTTAATCGGGTGACCAGATCGCGATTCGCAAAACAGAAAAGCTTAAATGTATGGACTCACGCACCTCTCTCATTCGGCATGAACCAAAATATTTCCATGGATGCGATGTCGCATTTCATTGCTAACCTATTATTTCTTCTATAAACAAAGCTTTGTGCTTCACTCGTGTCATATTCACGTAAATACTGCCACAGCCCTATCAGTGGGTACCGAATATACCCGGAATCTCGGTACTACCGGTACTACAGAAATGCTGGTATCGTCACATTTTCAAAATTTCAGTACCGACTTGGTACCGATGTACCGGTACTTTTGACAACACTAGTTAAAATAACACTAAAGAAAAGTTAAATTTAATGAGATAATTAAGCAATTAATTAAGTGATGATTGTGCATTAGTGATGAACACCTACTGTTAACAAGCAGCAGAATCACTGAAGAAAACAGAAACACAAGAACTACAACTGACTTCAGTTACAACCTTATTAATTGCTTAATTATCTCATTAACTTTAACTCTGCTTCAATGTTAGTTTAACACAATTTAGAGAGGGACCATATGTACTCCAAGCAGAGTTGATTTAACTCTGGAGATTTTACTGTGTACACTTTAAATGCAAATGAGCTGCTGCTCCAGAAGAGGGCAGAGCTTTAACAGCTCAACAACAACAAAGCTGGAGAATCTCACGCAGCCAAAATGAGGATTGTCAGTAACGGTGTTCAGCCTTACAGTGTTCAAACCGGAGTCGACACTGATGGAGAGACTCAGGAAGAAGTTACAACTTTTAGACGTTTCTGAATGGTTAGTGGATAAATTTTTGTAGTTGCTGTGGAGTTGATTCAACTCATCCACTAGCATGTGCCGTCATGTTCATCTTTTGTGTTGAATTGACCCTCGTTTGTGAAATGACGGCATGACAACAACACTCTACTACAACAACTCTTCCTCTTCTCTAAAGCAGCCCAACATGGCCCCGCCCCCTTTGTTGTGTTTTCTCGGGGGCGGGGTTTATGTAAATTTTAGGGTTTGTGATGTCACCAACCCGGGAAGAAGCTTGTTGTAGTCCCTACCAGCCGTTTGTTGTAGAAAATATCTCTCTTTGCATTGAACTTTGAGCTTTGCAGATGTTGTTTATGCTCAAACAGCAACATTACACACTAACTAAAGTTAAAAAAGTGAAATCTTGTGTGCATATATATATACATATATACACCTATAATCATGAAGTCATTAGCCTAGAGGTGAAGCTGCAATGTCATGACAAAATCATTATGGTTGATTATTGCTCTTATATTATATATATATATATATATATATATGTTGACAAAATGTTTTGGTGAGGACAAGACATCATATTCTGGATTAGTAAAAGAAGACTTAATGTCGATTATTTCAGTAGCATAAAAAACAAAACTTTTTTTTCAAACTGGGAATATACACCGAAGCGGTCTATAACTTCAGTCTAATATGAGTTCTGCACAAAAACTCCCGATATAACCTCTGAAACGGTCTATGCTGCAAAATTAATCTCTTACTTGCATCTACTTACTCTGCAAGTTGTTGTTTAGGATAAACGAGAATTCGAGTGTGTCAGTGTTCAGTCAGTGAGCGCGAGCAACCCTCCTTGTGACTAATCACAACGCCTCTGTTTGGACATTGCATTCCTAAACTCAACAAAAACATGTGATTGGTTATAATGCTCAAAACTGCAAACCATAGCGGAAAAGAAAATGACTAATATGATGTAACGAACAAATCTACTGTAAATGCAATGTTGCAATTTTCATATTTATAGGTAATGTTTTATATTATTATGACCTCCCCAACATCTTATTTTGTTGTCCTTCAGGGGGGATCAAGCATTCCTTAGGGGTGTCAGACCCCCCCCAAATCCCCCCGTAGACTATTTTAAAATCCCTATGGAAGAAATGCAGCTATTTAAGGAGAGATGTGATAGTCTATTACTGTTCTAAGTAATCTTATGTAAAAAAAGATTTTAAAAAATCCATAAACATACACTAAAAGAGAGACCACATCACCCAAAACACACTCGCAGCCGCATAGCAAGGCCTTGGCAAACACCCACAGTTTTACATGAGCAAGCACCTTGAATTTCAATGCAAGAGTCCATGCAAATGTTAATTTCTAGTTTCATTTTAAATGAGTTCTGAGTTGGTAAATGATCCTTGACTGCCTGCACAGTACTAACCAAAAGTCTTACATTTAAAGCGCTGACTGTACAAATGTTCACAGTGCAAAGAGCAGGGTCAGCGCTTCCAAGACACACAAACATTAAACAAACAAATGCACGTCTTAATAACACCAAACCGGCTATAAAACAGCGTGTCAAGAACCTTTGGCCGTCCTGCACGTTACAACCAAAGAACTTCTGATAAAACTTTTCATTAATAAATCACAAATGTGATATTATGCTCAACAGAATCAACAGTTCATGTGCAAGTAGTTCATGCACATTGAAATATGAATTATGAAGTCTGCTCTGCTCACCAAGACTGCATTTATTTGATCAAAAATACAGTAAAAATAGTGAAATATTATTCCAACAGTTTTGTATGTGAATATATAGTCAAATGTAATTTATTCCTGTGATCAAAGCTGAATTTTCAGCATCATTACTCCAGTCTTCAGTGTCACATGATCCTTCAGAAATCATTCTAATATGCTGATTTGATGCTCAATAAACATTTATGATTATTATCAATGTTGAAAACAGTTCATATTTTTTGTGATATTCTTTAATGAACAGAAACTTCAGAAGAACAGCATTTATTTGAAATTGAAATCTTAACATTAACACTCAATTTTTAACAGTTTAATGCAAACAAAATTATTAATTTCTTTCAAATTAAATCATAATGGTATTAGTGAATGTTATTCTAAGACAGATTCATTGCACCGTGATCGGGTCTGGTGTCGCAGCTTTGCTCTCATTGTTTGATTTCTTTGTGAAAGCTCGAGCCCAGTTGTCACGGCAGACTATCTTCTGAAGCTTTGTGGCGAGGGGAATGTGCCCAAACAAAACAACTGCCATCAGCAAAGCGTTAAAGCGTTGGCTCGGAGCCGCTATGATTTGTGGACGCTGAGTTAAAGCACGTGTGCTGGAGCTCAGCGCCGCATGGCCTTTGTTGGCAGGGTTGCCAGGTCTGCATAACAAAACCAGCCCAACAACCCAAATATCAAATCTCAAAACATGCCACTTGCACAAATAAATACATATTTTACAGTCATTGTATGCGTTATACACAATTCAACTTGAAAAAAATGACTATAGTAGTAATTAGAGATGCACTGATACTAAATCTTTTCAGCAGATACTGATAGTTTAATTTTTCTTAAAGAAAAAAAATCTCTCCAATATAACAATACAGTGAACCCTCTCATTTGGTACATTACTATAATATTAGAGGTTAAAATTAACTGCAGATCTATTATATTCAGCTATTTATTTTCAGATATAATAATTACACTGTAAATTAAAAACTGAAATGTTTGTATACAACTCAGCTGCACATAAGAGTTTTCATAAACACTTGTCTTCATGACAAATTATTCAAGCATACATATATAATTAACAGTAAATAAGCTCCTCTCTAGTGTTTTTATAGCTAACTAACGAACTGTGAACACTGGATAACTTTCCTGAGGTAAATATGACGTTAAGTGCTGTTTTATTTATTCTCTCTGCGGTTGAAACACTGATTGAACGATTACATGAGACAAGATTCATTTTCGGTAAGCTGTACTGTTTCAACATACCTTCTGATGTTCATGCATGTTTTTTTCATTCTATAACTTGTATTAAAAGAGGAATACAAAATTTTGCAATAAAATGGAATGAATATGAAAGCTGAGATTGTATTTCTTATCAGAAGTAACAAAGCACAAAGCTCTTTATGATTATTGAATGCGAGGCGCTACAAATAATGTTTAGTGTTGGGAAAAAACGCAGACTTGGCAACCTTGGCTTGAACTACGAGTGATTCATTGGGTCAAATAGAGTCTGCTTTAATGGTGCAATTTTTAACTGTTAATGTGTGTGTGTGAAGAAAAAGTCTCATGTTGAATTTAGGGCTAGTTAACGTGACAATAACACTATGAGATTATATACTGAAATACAGTATACCGATTATTGGCCGATATATCGGTGCATCCTGAGTAGTAATCATAAACACTGTCTGTTTTAATAAAGAAGCTTCTACGAATGGCCTTCCTCACAAAACTCCTCATCTTGCACTAAATCTAACTAAATCCAATAAAAATCAACAAAATCCAATATTATCTGCAGCAAGTTTAAAAGTAGCCCAATTCTGCGGAAAACCATAGGCTTGGCAACCCTGTGGCGCTCAGACAACATACAGTCTCACCATATGATTCAGCAACACTCAGAATGAGATTCACTGAGTCAACATGATCAAATGTGCTTGTGCAAAATAGATTAGGAGTTCAGTTTCCTTCACAAATTAATTGATTGCTAATATTTTTTTTTTTCCTTTTTGACATGGTTAAGTGGAATACATTTCTAATTTAATTTTAATGTTTCCTGAGAGATTTAACAAATCAAAAATAAATGACTGATAACACAATCTTTTTTCATTTAAATATGAAAATACTTCATACTCAGATATTTCCATCAAATTTAAATAACTGATAAAGTGACTGATAAAAACACAACTCCAAAATAAAGATGAAAAAATATACTTGCGATTGCAAACATTTAGTTTGCAATTTTTTTAATTACTTTTTTACAATGGCATTATTATTATGATTAATAGTGTGTGTATATATATATATATATATATATATATATATATATATATATATATATGTATGTATGTATGTATGCATTAATGTCAATATAATATAAAAATTAAACAAACAAAAAAGAATATACTGTGTCTCAACAAATTAATAATTTTTAAATATGAAAAAACTTCACTCAGATAGTTCCATATACTTTCTAACAGTAATAAATAAATCTAGAAGTGGTTTTATTAAATATTCATAATTCTTGCTATGTTACTGTTGTCTAAGAAATATTTAGTTTGTAATGTATTAAAAATCATAAATATAATGAACACTTAAAAATAAAAATAATGCATAATAAAAAATAAGATTTTATATATATAATAAATCTTATAAATAAGATTTTAGATAATATATATATATATATTGTGTGTGTGTGTGTGTGCACTGTAAAATTTTTCCAGGATTTCACAAGATATAACTGTAATATTTCACAGTTAATTACATTATTACCACTTCACAGGCTTTAACTGTGATAATTCACAATATAATACCGTATTTAGACTTTTACTGTGAAAATAATGCAGGCGCGGGGCTTTTACAAGAAACTACTGTGAATGCCGTCTTTTTTGACTTTTTTGAGTGGCAACTGCGGCAGCGTCATCAGAGCGTCATCAGAGCTCTCTGATCTACGTGGTCCCATTCGGTGGATTCAGACAGCGGTAAGTGTTTAAATGTCAAACTTTATCAATTTGATGTTTTTTATATGATAGTGCATGTAATTTAAAAGTATGAACCAAATTAGCGTTAGTTGTAGGTTCTGTTGTCATGTTTTTGTAACTTAGCTGGAGCAGACTCGCGTCGACGTTTAAGCGCGCAAATTTGAATGAAAAGACGTTGGTTGTAGTGTTAATTATACCGTATTAAGTTAACTGTGAGATGTCTGATTAGATACACCGTCGAACATTTAACTTTAGCTTTACTTAAAGCTTATATTAGTTACTCTAACAGCGTTCTCTCTTTTACCACAGCTTCTACATTGACCGACGATACATAAAGTTATAAGGTAAGATGTGGCCTTAATGTGGGTATTATGACAGTTATTATCAACTAGATAAATTATGGTGTTTGTGGATTTGGGCAAAGGTGGATTAAATTCATCTAAAATTAGTAACTTTATAATTTTCTTCCCTGCTGTGTGTGTGAAACGGAGCAACCGTTGTCTTTCTGGTCAACAGAAAAATGAAGTGCGCATGTCCATGTATTTTTTTTTTTTTTTTTTTTTATCTTGTCTCTGGAATTTTCCACTGCCAAAATAAATGTTTTGCGCGGCAGTTTTCCCGCTGTTAGACCAATGTGCACTTATCTGTGTTTTGCCAGTACATTAATGTTGGTTATAACTAGACAGTCCAAAGTAATTGCAGTGATTTGTATCTGTAGGATATACGTTTGTAATTATTGTCTTTTAATCGTCATCTGGTAATGGTGTTTGTATATTCAACTTAAATACAAACCGTATAGTTTAGTTTCCAGTAGCCTACAGGGTGGTGATGTAGCTTTCTAGCTACACTATACACTGTTCATTTTAAAGTTAAAAACCCGAGTAGTCCTTAATAGATTCTATATTTTCACATTTATCTTTAACCAGTCACATTGTCATGATCACATTCTAAACTTTACCAAATGTGTACTGCCTAATCTAAGATAAATCAATGGGGGCCAAGGGAAGATTTGTTCACAAATATAGCTACTATAGGTACAGATTATTAACAGTTGAATCTTATTCTACTGTTATTTTTGCAGCCTTGTGCCACAGCCACTGATGTAGAAGGGACTGTGATGCTACCAAGCACCCCTCGCTTGATTGTTCAAGGTAATGTTGATGTCTTCCTCATTTTGAATGTATTCTGTCAAGTCATCCACAGATTTGTTGTGAGCAGTTTCATGTAGTAACTATTTTCTTTCAACCGATAGTTCCTTCATGAAACTGCTCACAATAAGGTCTGGATTATCTTAAGTAAACCAGGTCATGATTTCTGGAAAAAGACATTGCTGTTGAGTTTTTCAAAAAAACATTTTTGCACTTTGAGCACCACAAACAAAGTTCCATATAGTCCCTTAATATACAAAAAAATCTGTTAAAAAGATAACCTGAGAGTGAGTAGTCTTCTGAGTATGATGCTCATGTATTAATTTCATTTAAAGGATCTAAATGTAAACAAAAAGTCAACATAAACAATCTGCTATCACTCCCCAATTGAACGACTTGGTCTTAAAAAAGTGTAAATTGCAATTCTCATGGCTTTAAAAAAAAATAATAATCTATTATGAAAAGGACAGATTTTTAATATCCAAAAGAAACTTTTAAGTGATAAGGTATGTGGTGGTGTGAATTATACTGTACACCTGAAACTTTATTTACTTATTTACTGTTCAACATATGGAATGTATTGACATTTTCTTTTAAAGAAATGTAACACACAGTAGTTAGAATATGCCACAACTATTTTTACTCTTAATTAAAAATAAATAAAAAAAATGTATTCCTTTACTGAACAGTTGTCCATGATGAGTGTATCTGGTTTTGTTTCAGGTGACATAATGAAACCAAGGGCATGGATGCTGTCGTTGGAGGGTCAAGTGGTCATGGGACCTCACCTTGACTTTACAACTGGTCTGGCTGCTATTTTTTCCAGCTACTACAATTTTAACTTGAAGTATGCTGAAGATGCTGCTTGTACTCTGGAATTTATCCAAAGGTAATATCTACAGTAATATTGTACTTGAGGGCTTGCTTTTTATTTGTTGGGTTAAACAAGGAATGTTTGGATGTATTGTGTTTTGCAATCCGCTCAGGACCACAGCAGCCAAACGGTGATGACCCCCCTTTCTCCCCCTCAAACAAGTGGTGTGTTGCAGACTTAGGCCCCGTCCACACTAGTGCGTTTTCGTTTAAAAACGGAGACCTTTTGCTACGTTTGCACCTCCCGTCCACACTAAAACGGCAAAAACGGAGACCCAAAATGGAGAAGTTTAGAAACGCTGCCGACCCGTTTTTCGTTTTGAATCTCCGGAGGGCGTTTTAGTGTGGACGGGTCAAAACGAAGGACTTTAGAAACGATGGCGTAGTAGAGGCTCACGCTCGGCTCTATGATTGGGTGTCGTCAGTCATGGCGTATATCTTTGCTAGCAGCTGTTGTGCAAGTAAATTCTGCATTTTACAATGCTATAACTGCCTACATGCGCCAGAGGCAAGCTATCATTTCAGCGATCTGTGACAATTCCTGTGTGCAGCGGCGGTACTGACCGCACATGGAGCGGCGGTTTTGGGTTAACCCGGGAAGAACCAGCGCATGGTGGGATAATTTTATCTAATTTTATTTTATCTGCTGGGCAATATGGCCAAAATTTCATATCCCGATATAGCTCATTTGATATCCCGAAAACGATATACATGACGATATAACAATTTTTGTGTTAATTCAGTTCATGAATAGTCAATATAAAATTGTAATCTGGAAATGCAGTTTGAAATGATATACAAAACAAATAAAAGGTAGTAGGGACTAAATATTTATTTTATTTATTTGTTTATTTATTGCAGCGTCTGTGTCTGGAGTTTGTTTCGAGCGCTTACGTCACCACTCAACGCTGCTTTTGCTCGTTGACTTTCTCTGTATTATTTTTCGTGGTTCTTGCGCAGGTGATAAAATAAATTAGTATTGTTGGAGTCCGTTGTTGGCACTGGGAGCCGGCAAACTTTACAAACAACTGTTGTCTGGTCCACGTCGGTCTTCTTATATCCAAACCACATCCATGCATGCGAGATGCGACAGAAGTCGCCCCTCTTTTAAGTACAAGCTCCTCGGTTTGGGTTGGTTGCCCTTCGCGAAGACCCGCCCCCCTTAGTTACTGTCGCTATGTCCGACAAGCTACGCTGCTCTCACGCACACACCATGTTCTCACGCAGTGAAAAATACATCGCGGAGCAGAGAGGAGACTGACAACACGCTGACAGACAGGACAGAGCAGGTTACTTTTCAGTTACTTTTGATATTAAACATATTAAACAAAGTCTCACCTTTCGAATTTGGTATTTTTTTTATAAATTTAAACGATACATACCGTTTTGTGGCTCTTAAATGTGTCTGACAGATCACTGTACAGCATCAGTTAAAGCTGCTCGTGAACTGATCATCTCTTCCTTCTAGTTCATTTATAGCATCAAATAAACATGAATGAACATAACATGGAATAAGAAGGAATGTTGTTTTAAACCACGTAAAGGCGTCAGTACATTCCGTTTTTCAATTTCAAATCCTCCCATGTTAATCTGCTATCTCTCCGTTTATATACTGTCTATGATCTCTCCTCACTGCTTTGTCGGACAAAATGGCGGATGGCTGATTATGATTGGTTAGATCGCCTGTCAATCAAGCTCCCTGCGAAGGGTGAATTACCCTGGTCTGAACCGCGTCTACTACTGTCTTCCTCCATGTTTGTTTATGTATTGCTGTGTGCATGGGCATGCCGTGAGGTGCATCTTGACGTAAAATTCTGCCGTAAAACGCCTTATCGTGGCTTAAACGATAGAGCCTTATATAAAACGATAGACATTTTATATCGTCCAGACGATATATTTCGTCATATCGCCCAGCCCTAATTTTATCAATGAAGTTGTGTTTACAACGGCACGCGTATGCCCAGTGTTGGTGAATGGTCACGTGATCCGCGTTTTCAGTCGTTTTAATGTGGACGGAGATCAATTCTAATACGCAGCTAAAACGCTGGTGTGGACGGAGATCGTATTCGTTTTAATTCTCCGTTTCTAAACGAAAACGCAGTAGTGTGGACGGGGCCTTAATTTGTGTTTCTGTGCTGGAGACCAGACCAGATTAGACCAGAGACAAAGCTTAAAAAAAGTCAGAAACAACTAGAAAACTGGGTGCTTTATTGTGAAAAAGATATAAGAAATGAAATGTTTATCATATCATCTGTGAACGGGTAATAATTCTAGGAGGAAGAGTACAAGTAGAAACAGCCATAGGGAGATGGAGAGGCAACAGGCTCTTACTCCATCCTCTGCAAACGGAACATGTAAATTATGTAAATTGTTGTGTGCGAATGCTTTGCCTAGGTAAATCACACACCTCTACTTTGGTGAAGGTCTATTCTTGACTGTGTTTGTGATGGAAATGTTTTTCAGTTCAGTTCCATGCATTTTTTTTTCTGAATTACAGTACTTACACCTGAATTACACCTTTGTTTAAACTGAGCTAACTTTAGTTTGACTCTGTACTGCAAAAGCAGTGACCCACTGAAGGTGATGACTGGGAACTGACACCTTTTTCATCACACTTGAATTAAACTAACAGGTTTCTTCTGTCTTTTTGTTTGTAGGTGCTTCTTGGGCATCAACCCAGAGACAGGCACAAAATCTAAGAGGCAGAGAGGTCACATGAACCAGCAAGTCTGCACTCTTATCAGGAAGCTCATTGACTTCGAATGGATGTCAATCTAATGTAAGCTGTGTTCCAATTTAAGAACGGACTAATGAAACACAGTATCTGTGTTAAAGGAACACGCTGACTTTTTGTGACTTTATCTTATTCCCCGTATCCCCCAGAGTTCGATAAGTCTATACATACCCTTCTCATCTCCGTGCTTGCCGTAAATCTGTCTGAGGCACCCACCGCTAGCCTAGCTTAGCACAAAGACTGGAGGTAAACGGCTCCAGCTAGCATACTGCTCCCAATAAGTGACAAAATAACGCCAACATTTTCCTATTTACATGTTGTGATTTGTATAGTTACAGTGACTCTAACCATCTTCTAACCGTATACATACTGGGAACTATATTCTCAGAATATACTTGGGGAAGTAGCAGTGCTTCGCCTTCTGAGAATATAGTTCCCAGTATGTATACAGTTAGAAGATGGTTGTCTCATATGACCTTGTTATTTGTACACACTGTGACTATACAAATCACAACATGTAAATAGGAAAATGTTGGCGTTATTTTGTCACTTATTGAGAGCAGTATGCTAGCTGGAGCTGTTTACCTCCAGTCTTTGTGCTAAGCTAGGCTAGCGGTGGGTGCGTCAAACAGAGGCACTCAAGGAGATGAGAAGGGTATGTATGGACTTATCTAACTCTGGGGGATACGGTGAATAAGCTAAAGTCCCAAAAAGTCGGCGTGTTCCTTTAAGCTAGATGTAGTTATGCAGTAAGAAGTTTACTGAAGCTATTAAAGGGTTAGTTCACCCAAAATTGAAAAATCTGTCATTAATTACATCCCCTCATGATGTTCCAAACACAAGAATTTTGTTCTACACAAATTAAGAAAATTTTAAGCAATCTGAGAGCTTTCTGATCCCACCTATAGACTACTATGTTATAACCATTTTCAAGTCCGAGAAAGGTAGTAAAACCATCGTTAAAATAATAATGACTACAGTGGTTCAACCTCAATGTTATGATGCGACGAGAATACTTTTTGTGCGCAATGCAATCACATGCATGATCGAGAACACATCACGTGAAACGCATCGGATACTGGCACAGAAAGGAAAAAAATTGTTGAATCAAGTCGGTATTCTATTTTGTGTTGTTTTGTTTCTGCGCAGTAAAAGTATTCTCGTCACTTCATAACATTAAGGTTTAACCACTGTATACATATGGACTATTTTAACAATCTTTCCTGGCCTTGAAAGTAAAATAATTGCTGTCCATGGAGGATACAGAAAGCTCTCGGATTTCTTAAAATATCTTAATTTGTGTTCCAAAGATTTTTGGGGTGAACTATCCCTTTAATGTGTTCTATAGTGTCTCCTGATTCAATGTAGAGTTTAGATAGACTGCAAAATAAATGTGTAAAATTAATTGTTTTTACGTTTATTTGAATTTAACATGCCTTGACGTCTAAAAAACGTCAAATTTACAGTACTTTACAATATTTTTAAGTGTAAATTTACATTACTTGCTACTGTGTTGAATTACTATGCAATTTAGCATGCAATTTTTACTTAAAGGGTTAGTTCACCCAAAAATGAAAATTCTGTCAGTAATTACTCACCCTCATGTTGTTCCAACCCCGTAAGACCTTCGTTCATCTTCGGAACACAAATTAAAATATTTTTGATTAAATCTGAGAGCTGTCTCACTCCTCCATAGGCTTCTAAGGGATTGAAACTTGCTGGCCCAGAAAATGTATTAAAGACATCATTAATATAGTCCAAGTGACTACAGTGGCTCAATCTTACGTTTACCAAGCAACGAGAATACTTTTTGTGCGCAAAACCCCCCCAAAAATAATGACTTTATTCCACTATTTTTTTTCCTTCTCTCTGGGCCTCGGGTGAATTCATGTAGTATAACAGCGTAGCGCTTCTGTGTAATATGTCACATGCATCACACACATGACCAGCGTCGGCCAATAGTGAGCATACGTGTGACGTATAACACAGAAGCGCTACGCTGTTATACTACAAGAAAAAACTCAAGGCCCACAGAGAAGGAAATGAATTGTGGAATAAAGTTTTTTTTTTTTTTTTTTTTTTTTTTTACGCACAAAGTATTCTCGTCGCTTTATAAACTTAAGATTGAGCTACTGGAGTCACTTGGACTATATTAAAGATATCTTTAATACATTTTTCTGGGCCAGCAAGTTTCAAACCCTTAGAAGCCGATGGAGGAGTGATCCAGCTCTCAGATTTCATCAAAAATATCTTAATTTGTGCTCTGTAATTACTGACAGAATTTTCATTTTTGGGTGAACTAACCTTTTAACCTCAATCATGTTACTTTCAGTCCTGTTACTCACGTGAAAAATAATAGGACTGGGTAAAAGTAACAGGAGTGATAAGAGTCCTGGTTTGTTGATTTAATATTAATTAAGAGTACTATTCACATAATTTTTTTTAAATAGTTGAAATTACTTAAATTGTAGACATTTTAGGATTAGTGTTACAATGCGAGCACCATACTTACAGGGAGTCAGTCCACCACAGAGTAACTTAAACTTTTTGTCTTTCTTATCTTTTGTATATAGTGGATAGAACCCACACTATGCAGGTGCCAGCTGCGATGGAAGGAGCGAGACACCTGCGACCCTCTCTATTCCCACCTTTTTGTCTTTTCTTACATCTCTCTCCCTCACTCTCTCTTCTCTGTCTCCTTCCTTTCTCTTTTGACACACGTTCCTGTTACCCAGTGTCAATCCCTGTTGCCCAGTGTTTTATTCATGTAATTAAATTGTATTTTACTTCTAAAAAATAAAAGTTATGTCACTGTTTTTATCAGTTTTGTTTGGTCCTTCATTTATGCTAAATCACAGTAATAGATAGACATTCACAGTTATGTACAATAATTCTACAGCTGCTTACTGCTAAATTACAGTAATAGATAGACTAATTTCACAGTTAAATACATGAATTCTACAGCTGCTTACTGTTAAATTACAGTAATACATAGACACCAACTGTAATTTCACAGTTAAATACATTAATTCTACAGCAGCTTACCGCTAAATCACAGTAATGCGATGTCATAATTACTGTGAAGTCACAGTATACAGCTGTCATTTCACAATAATTTACTGTAAAAATGTTACAGTAACTTACTGTGAAAGTCATGCAATTATAAACCTGCAATTTATTGTAAATTTACAGTCAAATAATTAACAGTGTGTGTGTGTGTGTGTGTGTGTGCGCGTGTGTGTGTCAAATAATAATAATGTAAATTAAACAAACAAAAAAGGCAATATTTGTTTCAACAATTAATTATTTTAAATATTAAAATACTTTATTCAGATATTATGAATAAATCTGACTGAGAGGAGCTGTTTTTCTGCGGTCATTGTGGAGAGCAGAAGCTCTGGCCCCTGAAATCAATGACCCCATTCAGACAATAATGAACGAGCAGATCTCAGATCGACAGATCTCTATTGTTCTACAGTAAGAGCGCCTTTAATGACCTTTACACTCTTTCTGAACTGTTTTGGAATATAAGTGTGCTATAAAAACTCACATAAGGAATGCATTAAAGCCTTGTAAATGTGTACCAGACCACAAACAAACAATGATTATGTGTGTGTTGCTTCACAGGCATATGGAAATCATTTAGAGCTCCAGGAGTCTCTTACATCCCACTATCTCAACTTACTGCATTATAAAGGTCAAATCTCCTGTTTAACATGTATAATAACTTTACTATAAATCTGTACAGACTGCAGCACGAGTGTAACATTTCGTTTGAAGTACTTTATCGAAGCACCTAAACTTGGAAGAAGGAACTATTTAAGATTGCATTTGTTAGAAAAAGAAGATAAAAAGTTGGTAAGACTCACCTGTCATTAGAGAGTAGTAGTTTGGGTAGGACAGACTGGGGAAATCTGGAGTCAGGTAATCCACTTTCACACCGTTTTCCACGATCTCTCTAAATCCGGCCAGGTTTTGTAAATCGTCCATGTAATCATAACGGAAGCCATCGATCAGGAACACCAGGAGTTTGCGGTTTGCGTCGCAGCATCGGGACAGAAGGAGGATAAAAGCGATGCTGAAGTTCAGAGCGGCTCGAGTCATGATGCTCCGCTGCTGAGAGCCGAACTGAACTGATGAACAGAACACACTCATCTGCTGATTCATGAAAACTCTCCGTCAGTGGGCGTGTGTGGGAGAGAGTCCACCACCACTCCATGAGGGACACTGCATGCTGACCTTTATAATTATATTACTACTAAACGATGCAATTTATTTAACCATCTGATGCTGTTTGGTTTGGTATGGAAGCCCGTTTCCGCCACTAAAAAAAAGATTAATTGCTACTTTTTATCTCAGAATTCTGACTTTTTAACTCGCAATTGCGTGTTTATATCTCACAATTGCGTGATATAAAGTCAGAATTCTGAGATATAAAGTCGCAATTGCGAGATATAAAGTCAGAATTCTGAGTTATAAAGTCACAATTGCGTGATATAAAGTCAGAATTCTGAGATATAAAGTCGCAATTGCGAGATATAAAGTCAGAATTCTGAGATATAAAGTCGCAATTGCGTGATAAAAAGTCAGAATTCTGAGATATAAAGTCGCAATTGCGAGTTATAAAGTCAGAATTCTGAGATATAAAGTCGCAATTGCGTGATAAAAAGTCAGAATTCTGAGATATAAAGTCCCAATTGCGTGATAAAAAGTCAGAATTCTGAGTTATAAAGTCGCAATTGCGAGTTATAAAGTCAGAATTCTGAGATATAAAGTCGCAATTGCGTGATATAAAGTCAGAATTCTGAGATATAAAGTCGCAATTGCGTGATATAAAGTCAGAATTCTGAGTTATAAAGTCGCAATTGCGAGTTATAAAGTCAGAATTCTGAGATATAAAGTCGCAATTGCGTGATAAAAAGTCAGAATTCTGAGTTATAAAGTCGCAATTGCGAGTTATAAAGTCAGAATTCTGAGATATAAAGTCGCAATTGCGTGATATAAAGTCAGAATTCTGAGATATAAAGTCGCAATTGCGTGATATAAAGTCAGAATTCTGAGTTATAAAGTCGCAATTGCGAGTTATAAAGTCAGAATTCTGAGATATAAAGTCGCAATTGCGAGTTATAAAGTCAGAATTCTGAGATATAAAGTAGCAATTGCGTGATAAAAAGTCAGAATTCTGAGATATAAAGTCCCAATTGCGTGATATAAAGTCAGAATTCTGAGATATAAAGTCGCAATTGCGTGATATAAAGTCAGAATTCTGAGATATAAAGTCGCAATTGCGTGATATAAAGTCAGAATTCTGAGATATAAAGTCGCAATTGCGTGATATAAAGTCAGAATTCTGAGATATAAAGTCGCAATTGCGTGATATAAAGTCAGAATTCTGAGATATAAAGTCGCAATTGCGTGATATAAAGTCAGAATTCTGACTTTTTTTCTCGCAATTAACTGATGGTCAGTGTCTCTGTCTGTAACAGTGCATCCAACGATAGCCGTGCTGCCGTGAAGTCTGAAGCTGTTGGTGTATAAAATGTGCCACTTCAGCTTTGTCTGATTTATTGCGCCTCCGCCACAACTGATTCTTATTATTATTACTATTATATTGTTATTATTGTGTTAAATTCATTAGTGTATCCATTCTGTTAAAAACAACTTTTATTGCCCAAACACCTCGACTGTAATTTGCAGAATTGCATGATTCTACCCTTGAGTTGCAAAGTTGATGAAACATGATAGGAATTGGTGTTTTAGTATTAAGCCCACTAGATGGCAGTAAAAGCTGTTTTTTCTCCTTGAAACGCTGCACTTGTGTACAAGGTTACCGTGGAAACATTCTATATGCATATTCCTGCATAATGCATATGTCCGGAGACTAATCTTTGTGTCTCCTTCAGTAAAATCAATATTTCTTTATTGGTAAATCGGCGCTAAAAATAATCCTTTATGATGTCCTCTATTTTATGTATAATAATAATAAAGCAGTAATCCTGATGGTCAGTCGCAATGAAAGGAAACGCAAGCAAAGTAAGAACTGTGAGAAATAACGTTTCACACAGTAGTGAGAAAAAAAGTCAGAATTCTGACTTTTTATCACGCAGTTGCGACTTTATAACTCAGAATTCTGACTTTTTATCACGCAATTGCGACTTTATAACTCAGAATTCTGACTTTTTATCACGCAGTTGCGACTTTATAACTCAGAATTCTGACTTTTTATCACGCAATTGCGACTTTATAACTCAGAATTCTGACTTTTTATCACGCAGTTGCGACTTTATAACTCAGAATTCTGACTTTATATCACGCAGTTGCGACTTTATAACTCAGAATTCTGACTTTTTATCACGCAGTTGCGACTTTATAACTCAGAATTCTGACTTTATATCACGCAATTGCGACTTTATAACTCAGAATTCTGACTTTTTATCACGCAGTTGCGACTTTATAACTCAGAATTCTGACTTTATATCACGCAGTTGCGACTTTATAACTCAGAATTCTGACTTTATATCACGCAGTTGCGACTTTATAACTCAGAATTCTGACTTTATATCACGCAGTTGCGACTTTATAACTCAGAATTCTGACTTTATATCACGCAGTTGCGACTTTATAACTCAGAATTCTGACTTTATATCACGCAGTTGCGACTTTATAACTCAGAATTCTGACTTTTTATCACGCAGTTGCGACTTTATAACTCAGAATTCTGACTTTATATCACGCAATTGCGACTTTATAACTCAGAATTCTGACTTTTTATCACGCAGTTGCGACTTTATAACTCAGAATTCTGACTTTTTATCACGCAATTGCGACTTTGTATCTCAGAATTCTGACTATTTCACGCAATTGCGACTTTATAACTCAGAATTCTGACTTTATAACTCGCAATTGTGAGATATAAACACGCAATTGCGAGTTAAAAAGTAAGAATTCTGAGATAAAAAGTCGCAATTAATCTTTTTTTTTTTTTTTTAGTGGCTTTTTTTTTTTTTGTGGCGGAAACGGGCTTCCATATGTTGGGTCATTTTTGACCGAGAAATTTTACATTTTGGATTTTTAGAATTGTTTTACTTCATCAGAATGGTGCAAAACATGGTAAAGGTTTTGGCACTTGCTGTGTGAGAAAAAAAAAAAAAAAAAAAAAACCACACAGGAACATGATTCGGAAAAGGTTAAATGTTCATAAAAAACTAGTCACTATGGAGGACGAGAAATGACTTAAGTATACAAATAAATAAATAAATATGTAAATGCATAGTTAAATTAATAAATAAATGTAGAAATACATAAATAAATAAATGAATGAATAAATATATGAAGAAATAAATATATAAATAAATAAATGTAGAAATACATAAGTAAATAAATGAAGAAATAAATAATTAAATGCTGAAATAAATAAATAAATGCAGAAATTCACAAATAAATAAATGAGTCGCAGTTGTATTGTTGGCGGTCAAAAATGAGAAATGAACGGGAAGCGAATTGCATCTAGTGGAAACGTTTGGTACTGCGGCCAAACTAAATCTTACTGAAAGCTCATTTTTTAAGATATCAACCGAACTTAACTTGTTTACATATATTGCTTTGATTTTTTTCACAGTGTTTTGGATTTTGATGTTGATATTGCTATTAACCTGCTTCAAAGTTTTTATTTGCTTGCTTTTAAGTTAAGGCCATATATGCTTGAATGCTTGAATGATTATGAAATTAAGTAACTGCAATACTTCCTTTGTTTGTTATAAGATAATATGACTAAGCAACAGTTGTGAAAGTTATGTTTTTGAGTTTGATG
This sequence comes from Megalobrama amblycephala, assembly GCF_018812025.1. NCBI lineage: Eukaryota > Metazoa > Chordata > Actinopteri > Cypriniformes > Xenocyprididae > Megalobrama > Megalobrama amblycephala. The sequence continues at coordinate 17,134,086 of NC_063047.1, read as the reverse complement.
ATTGTAACCAACCACAAAGGTCAACAATAAGGATGAAGAGAGCATGTTGGAACCTAAAGTAGAGGTGAGCCAGACGAAGACTTCAGTGAAGAAGAGGAAGAGTGCTAGAAGAAGACGACAGCGTAGGCTTAGTAAGCAAGAGATACAGAGACTGATACACCTAAAGCAGGAAGATTGGATCATAGACATTGATCAATTGATGAGTAATATGAAGTTGGAATGTCCCAAAATTTAGTATAAAAGTCTGAGGAGTAAAAGACCTCCACAGATGCTGCCTGCATTAAGCATAGAAGGACATCTGATACCCTAACGAGGGGCGCTTAACAGCTGCATCTCCAATATTGCTGGATAAAGCTCGGATATAGAGCTTTTTAGCTTAAGCTGATTTAAGTTTTATTTTGTTCTATTTTCCATTAACTGCTTTGTATTGTAATCAATAAAAGAGATATTTTATTGTTACATTTGCCTTCCAAGAGACTTTACTTATTATAACTACAAACTGAGCCTCGACAAAGAACAACCACAAGGTAGTCTTCTACGTCATTCCTGAAGGACTTCAACCTGCCGGCAGGTGAGTATCTTATGATTTAGACTAGATTTGACTTTCCTTACCCTACCTGAATAATCCTAAAAGGTTAAAAGGTGTAGGCTACTATAAATGGTCACACCGACTAACATGGCGCCCAATGTGAGTGGCTTGAGGTTTGAGTTTTAAGTTGAAAGTGTACATGTCTGTCCAATCCAGAAAGGATTTGGTTAGATACTAGTCGAGAGAGACTTAGTATATTCCAGTCCAGAGAAAGGACTGAAGGGCCAGGAAACAGGAGACCTAGAGAGGGTCTAGAGGGGCTATTGCATTGAAAAACCTGCAGTAGGGGATGCCGTAGTATGGCAGGTAAATAATACATACACTCATGGAGTGTATGGAGACACTGTGTGGATAAAATTAGAGAATAAAGACAAAAACAAACCGTTTAAAGATTAATCATGAAAAAAAGATAAAATAGTAAAAATAATTGACCAGCCCACAGTAGAATTACAGAATAATGGAAGTTGGTCTAAAAGGTCTTTGGTCAAAGGTGACTAAAACATTACGAAAGATACGGTGGAAATGAAGCTTAAACATGATAACAATCAACGGTCAGAGAGGAGTGATAAGAGCAGGGACATGACTAGTCTCAAAAAGCAGAACGAATTACATTGTGACAAACACACAACATGAAAAAGACAGACAGAATGGAAAAATAGGCAGTGCTGTTAGTTTAAAGTGTAACAGGCTGTTTGTTGGAGGAAACTGTGTAATATGTGGATGTTTTGGAGAAGACATATGGTGGGACGGTCCAGCTAAAGATAAACCTATAGGTGTAAAAAGGATCTTATGGAAAAGCCCCTAGAGGAACCAAAAATTAGGTGCAATCAGTATAAGGAGCATCTAAAGGGAGCACTATGTGTTATATGTGAGGAATGCAGAATAAAGTATCCCAAACTAGAGGTAATAATGACTCAAAGAACAGGAAATCCGAAGGATAACTGTGAGTGTGTATGGACAGGCTTGAAATGGATAAAATGCAAGGAATGCATTAGTGATATGGAAAAAGGAGAATTACTGGTGATAGGAAGGCATAGGGTGTGGGCATGGCAAAAAGCTCATGGTTTAGTTAGCAGTAGTTGGAATCCAACAAGTGTGGGCCTAGATAATGACAGCTAAGCAACAGCAGTATTGATTATTTCTGGACGTCAAGATGTCGTGCAGGAATAGAGGAAGTTCAAAGCAAACGGTTGCTAGTGGATCCAGGGAGTCTGGGCCATGAACTAGAGAACCTGAAAATGTGCTTTGATGACAACGGACGACCAGTGAAACCAAAGAAAGGGAAAGGAATTATCTGGTCAATTGTAACCGTTGATGCTGATGGAGAACAAATAATGTCACCAAGAGTTGATTTCCCCAGGCGAGGTGGATGTGATGAGGAAAATGGTAATATGAGATGCCATTTTGGACAAACTGATGAAGAACGTTGGCCGAACAAAATAATACAAAAAGTTACAAGAGTCGGATGTCTGCCAATAGACTTCTGGAAGAAGAATGCTGGTACAAAGCAAAACCTATTATGGAAGGTGAAACAGAAGATCTACCGGCGCGCAGATTTACTTTGGAAATTACAGTGATTGTGAATTTGACCACAACATCAGAACCTGAAGTACTCGCCTGCGCCGTTGAAATGGAACCGGTTCGGGAATAACGTTGCAGGGTTATTCTTGAGTCAGGAATTTCCATTTAAAATGAAGGGGATGGAGGGGGCCCCCGGAAAACTCCCATTAATTGTTTTGTTTAAATTTTTCAGGAATTATGAAATTGGATTATGGAGAAAAACGTGAAGACTGGGCAAGAAAAATGAAGAAGTGGAAGGAACCATGCCTGCCCAAACCTGTATTACTGGGAATTTTGATAACAGTCCTAGCAGGAATTTGGCCCTTAGTTGACTTTGCTACACAATTGATAGTAGTAGAGACCAAATTTATATACATGAAGTCACAAATTGTACTATAGTAAATATAAAAATACAACAAATCTAATGTAACAAATGTTCAGAGATATTAAATACCTTCAAAGTTGGAAATGATATAATGGTAAAATGTAGATAAAATGTAGAAAAATATGGACTTGGCACAAGAAAAGTGGGATAGAATATGTAGGTCCTGGAGAGAAACATGGATGCTATCAAACACATCAAGAGCAAGTAAAAATAGATAAAGAATATCAAATTGACCCAACACAAGTAAGCATAACAACCAAATAGACATGAACTAAAAACTAATGACAAATCCTGTATTCGTTTTTGAAGGGGAATGTCGTAAATATTTTACAAAAAATAAATATACAATGTATGACACCCTATACAAAACTAAAAGACCCTTTTCCATGGATAAATTGGCATAGTAAGACCAACAGAACAGCAAAAGTGATTATCAGGCCTGCAATGTATTCTGGCCAAAAGAAAACCTTATACCAAATAAGTGTGAGCACAACAAAACACTGGGAGAAATGCCCAGAGCGAAAGATACACAAATGTACAGGAGAACAGTATAATTGGGAATTGCATAGTATATGGCATAAAAAAGGCCTTTGATGGTTATAAAAGATCAAAACTGCAAAACTATGACTAGATATGAAGGACAATTCATCAAAGGTCGAGGAGAATATTAAGTAACTCCTTGTCCATGTAATGAAACGAGTCAAAAATGGATTTGTGGAGATGATTATAGAGCCAGAGCAGGATTAACCTGGGATAAGGGAAAAGAAAGTAAACACTGGTTATCATTACTGGTGGATTTACATGGCAAGGAATAAGATCACAAATTATGGAGAAAAATACAGAATTATGGAAACAGAAAATGGTACAGAAATATATGTGTGTGTGTGCTGTGTATAACTATTATGCATATATACATACACACACATGCAGTTTATGCAATTTACAACAAAATATCTAAGTTGCTTTTTCTCATTTATTCACTGACAGCTCTCCTGTCTCCAGAAATAAAGGTCAGAGGTGTTGCATGTGCTGTGTAGTTCTAGACTATATGTGAATGCACAAAAACATTCAGTATTCCTCAAAATGAATAAAAACTGTGAAATGCAATCTCAGAATTTTATGCAAACCTGTAATAATTAACTATATTAAATTACACAATGTATTTAATCACACTTTATTAACCAATGTCTTTGCTACTTTCAATTTTGGTGTGAAACATTTTCTTTTTTCTTTTGTGATTAAAAAAAACACACTAGCAAGCCCAGCCCAGGTAAGAAAACGTAATGCAAATGCAACTTTTCATTAAAAAAAAAAAATAACTAAATAATGCAATTAGTTACTTTTTTTAGGGAGTAATGCAAACAACCCAAGCATATTTTCAGGATTTGCATAGAAACCTTATCACTTCCTTATTCTGATGAATGCTGTGTGTCCAGTTAAGCCCAGGTAAGATACGAGAGGGGGTGGTTAAACCAGTTACATTTATACTCATTTGAAAGGTTTCGTTGAAAGTTATCATATTCAAAAAGGGGGTTTGAGTTTTTATTTGCAGCAGTGCCATGGAGAGTCTCACTCGTGCTAACAGTCTCTTCGCTCTGGATCTCTATCGGGCTCTGAGCTCGAGGAACACCGAGGGAAACATGTTCTTCTCCCCACTGAGCATCAGCACAGCGCTCTGCATGGTCTACCTGGGAGCCCGAGGACACACATCTGAAGAAATGGCAAAAGTATGAGGAACTGACACGTTACCACTCATTTTGTTTCCTTTTGTTTGTTTGTTTGTTTGTTTTTTGCACCATTATAATGTGATTTGCCAGTGAAAAATAAGCTTAATTATCATAAAAAAAATGCCAAAATGCCCAAAATGTTTTTCCCTTGCAGGTTTTGTCCTTCGGTTCAGTCTCTGATGTTCACTCTCATTTTAAGACCCTCACTTCATCAATCAACAGTCCATCAGCCTCCTACATGCTCAAACTGGCCAACCGCCTCTATGGAGAGAAATCCTTCAGCTTCTTACGTGTGAGTCCATTCTGCCTTTAACAAAGAGACATTCTGGTGCTTTGCCAAATCCATGCTTTGCTTCCTTGAAAGTGTTGACATGTGTCCCGCAGGAGTATTTGGACTCCAGCCTGAAGCTGTACCACGCTGACCTTCAGGCTGTGGACTTCATTGGAGCATCTGAGAAGTCAAGACAGCTCATTAACAAATGGGTGGAAAGTCAGACAGAGAGTGAGAAGTTAATATGTTAGAATATAAAAAGTGAAATTGGTTGCGTCTCAATACTCAAATTGATGCTTCCTCGTTTCCTCGCTCCTCCGTCCTCCTGCCTGCCAAAGTGATCTTGAAGGACATCTCAATTCTCTAATTGCAATTAATCTCTAAAGTGAAGTAAACGAGAAGTAAAATGTATATAACACTAAAAATAATACTGTTTTTAATTTATTTCTTTTCAGATAAAATTAAGGATCTTCTTCAGCCTAATTTGGTAACTGAGTGGACTAGGCTAGTTGTGGTTAATGTCATCCAATTCAAAGGGAAATGGATGCACAGATTTGAAGAAAAAGACACTAAAGAAATGCCATTTAAAATAAACCAGGTGTGATCCGCATTATGTTTCAGCATATGCAAAACAAATATAATGTTCACGTGTCATTTTTGTAGGCTAAATATATGCATTTCTTCATTTGATGACATTCGTCTTCAATCAGAATGAGCGCCGGCCTGTGGAAATGATGTACCAGAATGATAAATTCCCCTTCAGAAGCATCCCAGAGTATGAACTGCAGGTGCTGGAGTTGACATACGTAGAGGAGGAGCTCAGCATGTTGATCCTTCTTCCAAATGAAACTCAGGATGGCTCGGACCCTCTTCTGAAGGTCAGCAAAAGTGCCATAAACAGATAAAGATGGATAGTTTGGATCGTGTGTATGTTCATTTTCAGTATCTGTGTGTGTGTGTTTGACAGCTGGAGAGCGAGTTAACCCTTGACAAGCTGCTTGATTGGACCAAAAGAGACAAAATGTCCAGATGGATGCAAATCATTGTCCATTTGCCGAAGTTCAAGCTGGAGATTGAGAGCTCCCTATCAGAAATACTGCAAGAGATGGGTATGATCTCTGTGTTCCAGGAAACAGAGGCTGATCTGACAGGCATGAGCAGTCAGGACGGCCTCTACGTGTCAGCGGTGGTTCATAAGGCCTGTGTCGAAGTGAATGAGGACGGCACTGAGGCATGGGCAGTCAGTGCATTGCTAAATCCGGTAGGCTATGCTCGTCAACAATTTCAGAGTTTCACAGCCGATCACCCCTTCATGTTCTTCATCCGGCACAACCCCACTAACAGCATCCTCTTCCTCGGCAGATTTAGAGGCCCATCCTAGAATTCTCGTGTTTTTTTCTCTGTTACAACCAAATGAAGTGTGTTTTTCATTGAATGATTTATCAAATAAATAAATTACACAATATGCATTTGTTTTTTTTGTGTGTGTGTGTGTTCACAAATAATTCAAGATATTCAATTCAACTCCCAGAATGTTTTAAAGGGGTCATGAGCTGCCTTGTTTTATTGTTTTATAATGTTTTTTATAATGTTAATATTTTTACATTAAAAATAGTCATAATTTAGAAATAAAAGGCATTTTTCCTATTTTCCTAAATGTGCTATCCTGATTTTATCCCTCTGATTTGAATGCTCTGTTTTAAGGGGCGTGTCTGCTGTGAGACTTCAGTGTACACGGCCACTGCTGTGATTGGCTGACATCTTTCCATTTGAGATAGCCAAGTATTACTCTCTCTTTTAGTTTGTTTTTACTATTACAACTCTCAAGGTTAACTAATCGTGAAAAGTGTTGCATCTATGGCATTATATTTAGATCGTGGCATGAAAGGTTGCAGTGATGATCATGTAGTCGATCACTGACATGTTGTTGAGCGCATGAAAGCAGTGATCTCGTCATTGCAACTCAATTTCTGCACACAAACGAATGCGTTCATCATAACTAACAGTGCAAACTCAATGTAACTAAGATAATCGTTGAATAAAACGGGAGTTTTGGTGCAAGTCCAGAACTCAGTCACTGATAAACTCGCACAGTTTGATTGACAGCTCCAGCAATTGCAAAGGGAGCGTTCTTTGATCACTTTATATAATTTATCCACCATTTAAATAGCAGATTATTTTCATCCTACTAAGAGAAACAACTTGAAGTTGAACATTTAGTCACTGGTTTGATTTACTGACACAAAGAACATCTGACTGTACATGAATCATTAATATCAGATCAGGCATTAGAATTACTGACATGTTGTTGCATTACTGTCGAGTCCATATCGTAAAAGTTTGCAAAGCCTGCACCGAAATTTGATTGATTTACCAAAGAATCCACAGAGAAATGTACCAAATACAAATAAATAAAGCTCAACTGAGACATTCACATTGTTGAAAAAAAATAACCGTATTCCTAACATTAGTATCCTTTGAAAGGTAATGTTATTTTAGTCCTGTACCGCTCTTCATTCCTAACACGCCAGCGGGCGGGGCTTACATTGTAATGATGAAGTGGGCGTTGATTTCTTTTGTGGAGGCGGGGTTTCACCTATCTAGGCTCATTCCAGGATCAGTCGTTCGATGGGCCTGGTGTCCTTTTATTGGACTAACAAGGAAGATTGTAGTTCTGAAACTTACAGGATATTCTTATATAATGCCCTCTTATATTTCAAAAGCTCAAGGACAAGTTGATTTTTCAATTCATGACCCCTTTAAATGTCTTCTTATTTAATACACTAACAAGTTGATGAGTTGAATTGAGGTGTTTTAATTAGTGAGACACCTAAAACATTCAGAGAGATGGGTCTCTAGGACTGGAGTTGATAAACAATGATTTATAGTAATATCTTTATTGACCCATTTGAACCACAGCAATGATTTGAGCATGACCCTTACAGTGTTATTCAGTTTTTTCTTTTCATAAATGAATGATAAATCTAAACTTCTATCATTTTTTTTTTTTTTTTTTTTTTTTTTTTTTGCCATTTACAAAAAAAAAAAAAATACTGACAACTGCAGTTCTTAGCTTGAAAACTTTTGGTCTAACTTTGCTCTGGTAGTCTATACATCATATGATCTGTACTGACCTCTAGTGTCTGGAAACTAATAAAGCAGAAATAATAGAATCAAAGTGTGTTTACTCCGCCACTAGGTTGTGCAATAACCTCAACTTTGTGCCTTCATTGAACGGTGTGTTAAAGATTAAAACATGCAAAATAAGATGCATTACACCACATTCATTCATCGGTTACTGTGCAGGAGGGGAAATTATATGGTGATCAAAAACAAATGTAGTTCATGCTTGATTTGGCTTGATTCCTCAAATCATATGCCTGTCAAAATAGAGGTGCGCTGCTCAAAGTGATTATGATTTTTGCTTGGTGCATGTTAAAATATCTAGGTTTAAAAAAAAATCCCACAGACTTACATTTAAAAAGAGACCCACGCCATTTATATAGAGACTCATCTAAAATAAATTCAAAGCTATGAAAACATGTTTGCAATGTAGCAATTGCAATGTCCAGTGCATTATGTGAACATGCACATTTTTAATGTATAGTACAAATGCTTTAGTGAACTATAAAGTGAGATTTAGCACACCTTTTTGTGAATTTATGTGTTAAAGACAGATCAGATAGTGAGGTCCAAATGTCAGTACTAACCTGATATGATACATCCAGGGAATCAAAATTATAACAGTTCTTTTATGGAATATTACAGTATTAATTATAAATTGGTTACCCGTGCACATCATAATTTAATTTAATTAATTAAGGGGGACACTACAGGCAAAAACACAGTTTTTTCTGGCACCTGTCAGTTTTGAGATTTTGCACTTTTTGGCTTTTCATAAAGTTTTTTTCAGACTGGTGGAAAGAAAACATTCAAAACACACTTTTAAGTGTATATTTTATAGCACTTTATCTATTTGCGTCTATAGATTTCAGATTACAGCAAATATCTTTAAAGGCCGTTTTCTCAAAATGAGTTTTTTCTCATGAGTCAGAAATCTCCACTTACATACACCAAACTTTAGTTTTATTCCTATCTATATTCTGAAGGTTTTCACAGAGGGAGCTGTTGATGTATAATTTGCCTGATTTTATACATTTTATTCCTAAAAAAATGGTGAATTTTTTTTTTTTTTTTTTCAGGCTGTTGATAGTATTTTCTGATTTATGGAGTGATAAAAAGAGCCAAAATTCCCTCAGTAAAAACCTTTGAATTTATTATGTCCAAAAATTTAAACGAGAAATTTAAACCTGACGTCATCCAATATTCAGATTTTTGTTCAAAAATTTATGCAAATTAGCGCATATTTAATTAGATAACGCCTAATTAGCATATTTAAACATAACATTTTAGTAAACTTGTAATACAAAAAATGTTTGCAATTTTTAATGTAATCAATCAGCTGGGGTAGCATGGTGATATTAGTTAATTTTTTTAAATCCTTAATTAATTATTTAATGAATTAATGTGACTCATAATCTTGAATCAGAATCTCTTCTCTGATGACGAGGGCGGGGCAACCTGTCACTCACATGAGATCCACCAATAGAGTGGTGGAACTATGGCATCACTTTGCAGGCCAATCGGCAGTTAGCGTCATGCTGGTTCCCTCGACAAAAACCCGCTTTTCCCCTAGGATTTTGGATTATTGCACAATTAAGCTCTGTGATCAACAAAATAATTATAATAGGCTACTTACACGTTTTGTACGTCAAGATCATTTCACAGATGAACACAACTTTATGAATTTTGAAGCCCAAATAGCTGCAGTCGTCAGAAGGTAGGCTATAAGCAAACTACACCACGGTCGCAAAATTTCAATGTCACCAACGCTAAGCTTTCGACAACTTTTTCAATCTTTATCTAAAGCATAACTAGGCTGTAAAATATGAGCATAACTATGGTTATATTTTAGTATACATTTAATGTCGCCTACAGCCTCTGTAGTCCCATTTAGGTACTTGTTAGCAACCGTCATTTTCAAGACATGTAAGTCACAGGCACAGGTAGGTGTGTTAATACTGGTGTATTTTATGCTGTAGAATAAAACGTGAAAGTATCTTGAGCTTGTGTTAACCACGGACCTTATTTAAAGATTATAAAAATAGAACGACAGTTCACTCCTTTTACTTGAGAATAGGCGAAACCAAAGCCACTGGAAGGCAAGCCTGCAACCTTTAGCCAAAAAAGCGTAACGGCTAAAGCTAACGCTCCGCCCCCCGCGGTACGCAGGGAACGAGACCAGAGGCTGTTTTTTGAATGGAAGTCAATGGACGAGAGGCTTCACTATGCTGATTAAACAGCTTTTGTGGGGAAATAGCTAAACATTTAATTAATCTACAGCCTGTTTGCCAATCTTCAGAATGTTTTACACTAAACAATACTTTCGTTGGGAACTATATGTAGATTTTAGCTTGATAAAAATGTATTTTTTTAAGAGAAGGCAGACTAGGGAACGTTGCGACTGACGTCACTGCCATTACACGATAGGCTGAGAGGTGCCGCACGTGATTAAGGTAGCCGTTACGCTTTCTCCAATGGTAAGAGATACAGACCCTCTTATCTCCCCATTATATACAATCTCTGGCGAAACTGCAACTCGCAATATGGCGGAATATGTCCCGCCTTCTAAGTAAATGAGCCAATCGCTGATTCACTGCAGCGAGCCGTTAGAAGCTCGATCGCTGACTTGCGCTTTGGACTGCACATGCGCATTGGCTCGTATAGCCTGAAAAATACGCTTTTTTAATGCTATTTGAGCACATGAAACAACATTTATGGGACAGTTCATGTCAGATTTTGTTGCTGATTTGAATTACGTTATTTATTTGTGACTTCGCCAAACAGTTTTTGAGATTTCAGGATTCCCCCATTCAAATAGATAGGACTTGGCCTGCATCTGCATACCATCCATCCTAAATAGTATGTGACATTAGTAATATTCAGTACTATTTAGGGTGGATTGGTATGCACATTGGGATGCAGGGTTGGTCTTGGATGCCCAAAATAGCTGCTCTGAGGTGTTGCAAATGTGGCCACAGAGTGAACAGTCTTTCCTTGAAAAGGACTTTGCCTTATTTCAGCCATTTAACCAAAAACCCATTCAAAAAACCCATTTACTTTGGAACAATGGTACCGGAAGTGCTAAAATGCTTACTCGTTTCCAGGTTTTGGCTTACAAAAATGTTTCATAGTTCCACCACTCAATCGCAAATCACACCCACCCAACCATCCAATCAATTCCCCACAGACAAAATCAAGCCCCGCCCTAATTGTTCTTGTTCCAGAAGCCGTTTCACTCGGATATACAATCACAGCCGGGAAGAAAATACGATCGCAACTTCCATTACATGCCTTCAACTTCAACATCTCTATTTGATCACACTCTTTTTTTACATTCTATGCGTCTATTTACAGTGTTGACAAGGCCACGGTACTGCTTTTACACTGTTTTTTAGTCCACATATTGAAGCGAAAAAGAGAGATAGAAAAAAAGCAAGAGACGCAAGGAAAGAATTCAATTGCTTTCCATCATCTAAACTAATCAAAAGCAGATTTGAGTAAAACAGCCACGGAAAATGACTCAAATATGTTCTCGTATAAAAAGACAAAACAATCCAAGTGATTCTTCAATTTCGACAGTACGGCTGACACGCCAAACCACCCAAATCAGAACCAAGCACTGTAGTCTGTCATTTATTCTTATGATCACATGATTTTTATACACCAGAATCTTGAGGAAATCATTACAGAAGCCCTTTGATGTGTATAAAGATCACACACATTATCTGGGACTTGAATACACAGCCGTAGACACAAAGACAAGCAGGACATATACATCTTTACGTTCACATACAGTAGAAAGAGACACGTTATTTAAAAGGTTACATTTTTCTTTTCTTAAAAAAAAAAGAAGATAAAATCATAAAAACAAGTGCTTTGTCATAAAAACCACAAATTAAACACAAATTCACACAGGATTTCTTACATCACAGGGCCTATAATGTAAAATGCCAAGTACTATCCATTGCATAAAGGTATAAAAATATATTCGCTCACACTGAAGGTCTTAAGATAAGTTAAGATTATGCTGCATACACTTTTTCTGGAGCAGGCTCGTAAAACGTCTATCCTTGATTGCGAGCTACAAAAGTCACTGATTACTGCAGCCGGCGCTCATCCATAAGGTGCTCGGGCGACTAAAGGCAATTAGGCAACGATCCCTCCTATATACACATTCAGAATGGCTTGCGGATCACTTACGGACAAACGTCGCTGCGCTCAAAATCTCCCTGAATTCAAGCTCACAGGTCACTTCCTGTCTGGGAGGATCGGGTTGGCCTCCCCTGGGATGGTCCATGTCTGTCCCGTGAGCTCGTAGGTCCTTTATCAAAGGCGATGATAGTGTTCTCCACGTCTCCACACCTGGACGGGGTGCAGGTGTCATCATCAGCAGCTCTTGACGGAGGATTTGGACACGTCTGAGGTTTTCATGATGACGCTGGCGCGGTTCTCGTGGACCGGCGGCTGAACCAAGGGTCCCGGGGTGAGGGGGGACGAGGGGAAAGGGGCGTTTAGGATGTTCCAGGAAGTCCCACCGGTGAAGGGGGTGGAGTCTCGGACAGTGGTTATCTTGAAGTTGGGCTTGTCGGGGGAAATGAAAGAGGACATGCCGGGCAGGGGCATCCGCATCTTCTTGTCTTCGGCTCCAAATAGTGCGGCCTGAATACGCTGCGGGACAAAACAGAGACACGTCAGTGATTATCACATGAAGAAACAGAAAATACTAATATGAAATACTAATTTGTCATGTAGCACAGGGGGTTTCAATCTTTTAGATGACCTCCAAATAGGATTTTCATGTAGAAAGACCAAAATAATACTGTGAAAAATGTATATTATAAATATGAATGAAATATTATTTGAAAGATTATTTAGTTTCTATTACGTTACATTATTCCTTTTATTATTTATTTAAATATAATTATTTAATAAATTTTTAAATCAAAATTTAGTTTCATATTTTATAATTATTTATTTTGGCCATTCTTATTTATTTAAATAAATAAAAAAAATTTTTTATTATAATCAAATGTAGTTATGTGTTTATTTTTTATTTTACTTGTATTATTTTATTTGTTTTTACACAATTTGTTTTTATGTGTTTTACACATTTTATTTTGTTTTTATTTGTTTTTTTCTAAACTCACTTTTTTTAATAAAATATATAAATAATTTAAAAATAAAAACAAAAACACTTACTAAAAAAAACAAAAAAAAATTAACTTTTCTTTTCTATATTATATCATATCTTTTCCATATCATATGATAATATTATTTGGAAGATTATTTAGTTTCTATTATGTTACATTATTCCTTTTATTATTTATTTACATTTATTTAAATATAATTATTTAATAAAATCAATTTGTATTTATTATTTTAATCAAAATTTAGTTTCATATTTTATAATTATTTATTTTGGCCATTCTTATTTATTTAAATAAATATTTAAATATTTATTTATTATAATCAAATGTTTTTAGTTATGTGTTTATTTTTATTTTACTTGTATTATTTTATTTGTTTTTACACAGTTTTTTTCTAAACTCAATTTTTTATCAAATATATAAATAATTTAAAAATAAAAACAAAAACACTTACTAAAACAAATGAAATATTTTATCTTTTCTTTTCTATATTATATCTTTTCCATATCATATGATAATATTATTTGGAAGATTATTTAGTTTCTATTACGTTACATTATTCATTTGATTATTTATTTACATTTATTTAAATATAATTATTTAAAAAAAATCAATTTGTATTTATTATTTTAATCAAAATGTAGTTTTATATAATTTATGGCCATTCTAGTTATATATTTTATGGCCATTCTTATTTATTTAAATAAATATTTAAATATATTTTTAAATATTTATTTATTATAATTGAATGTTTTTAGTTATGTGTTTATTTTTATTTTACTTGTATTATTTTATTTGTCTTTACACAGTTTTTCTCTAAACTCACTTTTTAAAATATATAAATAATTTAAAAATAAAAACAAAAACAATTACTAAAAAAAAAAGATTAAATATTTTTTAAATGTATAAATAATTTAAAAATGAAAACAAAAACACTACTTACTAAAACAAGATGAAATATTTTATCTGTTTACATGTCATGTAGGACTGGCTGATAATGATAAATACAATATCTTTTCCATATCGTACGATATTGATATTTATTACAACATTCATTTGCCATTAATGGGGAAGGAAATGCCTTCCATATATTTGTTAGACCTTAAGGATGAATGTAAATATGTAACTTCCCTAATTTCCCTAAAATTCTGTTTGTTTTTTGTTTTTGTTTTTAGGAATCTGTGTTTTATGATTTAATACAAATTTATATAAACTTTAACAATTTAATCAAGCTTTTAAAATGTACATTTTAGCATACAGTAGTGATATATTTCTATCATAATATCTTGAAGTTAAAGCGAACTTTTATTTTGGCAGTTTGTCGTGAAGATCTTAGTTTCAGTGTGTAATTGTTATAGTTACATTTATATTATTTTTATAATTACTTATAAGTCATGCATTTGCTTTTTCAATGTGCATGTTCATAATTCATTATACATTGATTTGTAAGTATTAATTAGTCAGTCGTATGGTTCCATGAATGTACTTAAAAAGATGCAAGCTGCATTGCAATAATGTTATTATATTATAGTTACAAGGACTTTGTAGTAATTCAGATTTATTTCTGTCAAATAAGTGAATATTTTCTTATTAATAGCCGTGTTGTGTTCTTATAAATACTCATAATAATACTAATCTCTATAAATGCATCATTGATGGCTTTAAGTAAAGTGAAAACACAGAATGCAATTTTCCAAAGAAATCATGTATAATTAACCATTCATGACCTCTAATCCAAACTTTAGCCATTAAAGACATAATTGGTACAGCAAACAAGTGTCTCTGAACTATTTTGTACTTGATCATTTATAAATCAAAGTATAATGGATTATGAAGATGTGCATTAAAAAAGCAAATGCATGGCTTATAAATACATTTAAAAATAATATAAATGCAACTGTAACTGTTCTTATAATGCAGTGTAGGTCTTAATGAGTTTATTTAAAGTATAAATGGGGCTATAATTCATTATAAGCACGGTCTTCATAAAAAGTGTTCCTGAAATCACTTATTAGCGACATGCAATGACTGGCTGTTGTCGAGTTCATTTCTCCGGTGTGATAGGCTGCGAAATGAATCATATTGAGTAAAAATGTCCAGAGCTTATCATCGTTATCAATGTAAATTTGATCGTGATCTCGATAAGATATCTTTTATCGCCCAGCCCAAATGTCACATGACCATTAACTGGCATCTGAGAATTTTCAACATGCAAATGTGTTGCGAAATCATTTAAATTACTACTTAAAATATCAAGGGAGATGTCAAGTAAATATATTTTTGTCAGGGTTCGACTGACAAAAGTTTGGTAATACTTGCTCAAGAGAAACCCGAGGTTCAGTATCTTGATCAAGAACACAGTTTTACACCTACAATCTGTCAATATTCTAACCAGGAAATATCAGTATATTTTCATGAATTACAACCTGAGGCCATGTCATAAAAACACACACACTTCCTTCTGTTCAGATGATGATAATGCCGCACACACTAGCGCTCTGCTCACCACCATCAGTTGCATTTCCTCTCCGACACGCAACTTCGCGCCTTTGATTGTTCTCTCTAGAAACTGCCTGTAAGACATTCGCTTCATGTTCAGACTGATGGCTGGCACATAAAGCAGTCTGTCTAACAGCACTTCAAAGATTATTTATAGCTGCTATTGTTTTTACTGACAGAATTATGACGACAGACCGGCTATCATCAGACTGCAGGATCTGCTGGCTTCCTGACGCCACGTGAGGGTGAATTTATCACAAAAACTAAAAGATGAAAATTGGGGACAAAAGATCTTCAAGTACAGCTTAAAAGTCCTCCATGTAAAGTCAAACATTACGTTAGACATTATGTGAACATGACCTGAACGAACAAATGAACCAAAAAAAGTTGAGGTATTAATAATAACAACTCTTATTTGGTTATTTGTTAAATATAATTGTGTGTGTGTGTGTGTGTGTGTGTGTGTATATATATATATATATATATAATATATATATAAATATAAAAATATAAAACAAGAACAAATAATACAATAAATTGAAATTGACATAATATATACTATATAAATAAATAAATTAGATTTAGATAGATTACATATGTATATATTCATGAATATATATATATACACACACTACCGCTCAAGTTTGGGATCAGTAAGATTTTTAATGTTTTTAAAAGAAGTTTCGTCTGCTCACCAAGGGTGCATTTACTTAATTACAAATACAGTAAAAACAGTAATATTGTGAAATATTATTACAATTTAAAATTACTTATATTATTCCTATGATCAAATATTATTCCTGTGATCAAAGCTGAATTTTCAGCATCATTACTCCAGTCTTCAGTGTCACATGATCCTTCAGAAATCATTCTAATATGCTGATCTGCTGCTCAAGAAACATTTATTGTTTACAATTGTACAAAGTATTTGTGTACAATATTTTTTTTCAGGATTATTTGATGAATAGAAAGTTCAAAAGAACAGTGTTTATCTGAAATCTAATCTTTTGTAACATTATAAATGTCTTTACTGCCACTTTTGATTGATTTAATGCATCCTTGCTGAATAAAAGTATTCATTTCTTTAATTTCTTTTCAAAAAAAATAAAATAAAAATTCTCACTGACCCCAAACTTTTGAACGGTAGTGTATAATGCTACAGAAGCATTTTTTTTTTTTAAATTAATCAAAAAACAATATTAAAAGAAACACTTTCTGCCCTCGGTTGGATAACTTTAGTAATTTAATTCTTTATATGTGACAATATAATATGTGACAATACAGTAAATATCAGTAACTTAAGTAGTTTTTTTTTCTCTCTTTACTTTTATCAATTTCTAAATATTTATTTGCTTTTGTTAGATACCTAATAAACTAAAAAGGTAAAATTGAATTTAAAGATTTGTACGATCATGAGAAACATTTCAGTCATATGTGTCCAAATGACACAGTTTTGTGGCTGTTTTATCCTGCTGTGAAGTTTGTGCTTTTGCAGGTGAAGCAAAATTCCCCTCGCTCAGAGCCTAAATGACATTTTAATCAGCCTGTGAAAGCTGCTGATGGTCCTCTACGGCTACGACGAGTGAATCAGAGATTCTATCTTTCCGTTTCAAAAGTTTTCTAACAAGCTGCGGGACGTTTGCCGGAATCAGCGAGAAACCTCACGTCACTTTTTGCTCTTTCTCTTTTTTTCCCCTCCCGTCTTGTTTTGCATCAGAATTCTGAGGTACAGGAACCGAAAACAGGGGGTTGAGCGTATCTAACATGTAACATTTACCCATATGCACACTGGAACTTGCATGTGTGGACAGATACTGTGCGCTTGCAAACAGGAACTAGGAAAAGCCACAATCTTTCAGGCATGAAACATTAAATCACAAGACCTTTAAAAAAAATTTTTTTTTTTTTTTTCTTTTTTTTTTGTGGCTTTTAGTCCATGTCTGTAGCTTTGATCACATCTATAATCTACTCAAAAAATCTTTTAGCAGATCTACTGTATGGATTTAAAAACAGACCAAAGTATTGATGACTCATCTTGTCCAATTAAATGCAATAATCACATCCCTTTCCTTATTTGCATCTTTATTTGAGTTTGCAAGTAGCAAAAAATGTTAAAAGGAATTAGGTCAAATTCAAATGCACAAGTACAGGGCAAAAGTGATGTCCGGCCAAGGAAAATTGACATCTTCACCATTTATTCAAATATTATTAAAGATTTTGTAAGCATATTGCTCAGCTGTGCTTGGAGTCGATTGTTTTAGTTGTGATAATGATGCAATGAAACATGCTAAATTGTGCGGGACATAATTTTTAGCCAGGCTGTTGTACGGGGAAATTATGAACACATGCAAAAACATGAAAGAACCAACAAAATATTAAAATATAACTGATTATGTTGTAGTCAAATTAATGCTTTTCTGTTTTGCATAGTAAAATAAAGCCTTTTTTGCCTAATAATTTTGTCAGATAAATACCTTAACCAAGTTTAATGTTTTGTTCTTCCCTCATATTTAAAAAATATAAAATATTTTCAGTCTTATTTAAATGGATTAATCAAACTTGTAAACAAATATCCCCTCGCTGTTGCCCACTACTGTATATGACTGCGCATAATTAATGATTTTTTTTTTATGCATTCGCAATGCAAAACATTGCAAAGTTTGTAAATACATTAATAAAGTATGTTACGCATATTATTATAGATTAGCCTTAAAATGCACTTTTACAATGAATTGTTTTGCAAAATATAACAGGTTTTTCTGCATCAGAAAAGGTTAAGGTTAAAATGCTTGTTTGTTTGTGAGCACCAAAACAGATTTATATAGTAAGGTAGAGTTGATTTATATAGATCTGGCAAGCTTGTACAAGACTAATTACAAAACAGTACACTCAGGAAATGACCCCCAAGACTAGTTTACTCAAAAACAGCTGTGACATCGCTCAGAGAGCATCACAGGCCAGGACTGATCGCACAAGAAGCCAAAGCGAACTTGATTTGTTAGACTATCTGACAAATTCCAGTAATCTTACTATACTGGAATAGCCTGAGCAAACACTTGAACAAGCACCGACAGCGCTTGACAAATTTAACCCCCGGAGTTGCAGACTGAGAAAACAGCCTGCGAAAACTTGCTCTGCATAATTCCAAGGCCACAAAAAAACCCTTTCACAGACTCTGGATCAGTGCTCTTCATCCATGTTAGGCCAGAAACATACTCTATGCACATATGCAAAAGCTCATTTTTGGCATGTGGTGCTGTATATTAACATGCATACTTCAGTACAAGAGGGCGATAGAGCTATCACACTGAACATGTAAACACTAACTTTCTCAGCAAGATTCTTCTCAAACTCTTGCATTTACAGTAGTTGAACTGAAAGACGGCATTAAGTTTACTTGATAGTGCCTATTAATTGTGGCAATGCTGAGAAAGCAACAAGCACTTATGTTACGCTTTTTTTTTTTTTTTTTTTTTTTGAATAATGGCGTGATTTATCTATGCATATTTTTAAAAAATTTATGTTCCTTGTAATCTTGAATCAGAGTATCTTCTCACTCTTGCAGCAACATCTCTTCTCTTTTCTGATAATGAGGGTGGAGCAACCTGTCACTCACATGAGATCCACCAATAGCAAACCACAACCATTCAATCAATTCCCCACAGACAAAATCAAGCCCCGCCCTACATATGTTCCTGCTCCAGAAGTCGTTTCACTCAATATACACCACAATAGGGAAGAAAAGATAAGAGCAATTTCCATTTCATGCAGACTTAAGTAAATTTACACACTGTGTGAAATAAAATCAAGATTTGCATACTGTCATACAGGGCTTGACATGAACTGTGGTTAGTGGTTTTCCAAAGTCACTAGCCACTCAGCATTTTCTCTGGCCACAATTTTGACATTGATTCCATGGGGAAAAACTGCCATACAGATATTTATTACATCATCTCATAATTTGTCAGCAGGTTTATTAGGCTGCTGTCACTTTAAGAGCTGATGCGCGGATCCATTATACTGATACACATGCGTTTTCTTTATCAACTTTTTACGTTCACTTCAAACATAACTGACTGTGTTTACATGAATACTCACCAAGACCGGCATTTTGACATTATTTTGTGTGTATTTGACTGTTTAAGTGCAATAAGCAGCGATAAAAGAACTCAATTTAGTACTGAGAGACAGCTTTATGTGGCGCACTTTAAGTGTGAACACAAAATCTGTGGGAATGAGTAAAATTATGCGCAATATGTGCAATCCCACGCCGAAATTCAAGCCCTGTTACACCAACAATGTTCATCTGGAGCAAATGAAACGAGGCGGTTTGTGTGTAACTCGCTGTCAGAGAGATGAGCGAGAGATAAAGAGCAGCTGGTATCATGTGTCTATTCTGCGGAAAATGAGTAATGGAAGCTTTTCAGATATTTCAGTATCAATATCTATTGAAAATTGATATGCTCGGTTTATCATTTCAGATGACTTTTTAAAAGGCTGCAATTGAAAGAAATGTATATTTAGGCTATATATATAATATAAAGTAAAATTTAACCCGCCAAAGTGGCTAGTAGGAGTGACTGCTGAAATCCCCCACATTTGGCGTGTTGGCGTGTGTTAATGCTGTCTTAGAGTATGTTTTTTGGCCTTTAGTGCCACAATTCAGTTTTTCACTCCCCTGAAGACTTTGCAATAAACAAACAAACATGTACACAAAAGAATTCTGGGAATTGCTTGTCCACACCCATTAAAAGCACTATCACACTCACACTATCAGTCTATTCTGTGTCTAAACCTGTTCAGCTCCGCAAAGGGAAATAGTTTGGATGGGTTTTGCACATACCTCTTTGGAGTCTTCCTCACTGGCGCTGTCTGTATCGCTCTCTGCTGGAAGACGGAGAGAAAGAAAAGCGGTCAGACTGATTCATCTGGGATTTCCTGACAGACAGGTTATTGTGTATGGGTGGATGAAACAAAGCATGGGATCAAAAAATTCTCAACTGCTTGTACAGATTGGATATTTAACCCTTTGAAAGTTTTAACTGATTAAACCGATTACTGACTGAGAGATACAGTATCCTCAGGGTTAGTCATTATTTCAGATGAGGAAATATAGTTTAAAGAGGACCTGTCATGCTTTTTTCACCTTTATCTTTCTTTAGTGTGTAATGTTGCTCATTGAGCAACACTTCCATTGTCTTGAGTTTTCTTACTGGAACAAACATGTCACAATATTCCTCATTTAAATAATTCAAATGCAGAATAAAGGGGCGGGGCCTGGTTGAGTTAGTTAGTAGTGTGTTGAAACTGGAGGTTATGGTAAGGGGCGGGACATTTCCCTAATGACCAATCAGAGCACATTGTGCTTTTCAGAAGGAGGGGCTTCATAGAGACAGGAACTAAACAGAGCGTTACTGACAGTCTGGGAAGAGAGGAGCTGAACAATGGAGAATATGAGGAAAATAATCAACATTCAAGCAGGAAAACCTGTTCTAGTAGAGCACAAAAACTACATCAAGATTTTGTAAAAGTGCATAAAATGGCCTCTTTTAATTCCACACCGAGGGCTGTGGAGATACCGGGCAACATAAATCATAAATACCAGGAGAAAGTTTGCTTTTTGTTTGCCTGGCATTGTGTTTGCCATGAATATCTCAACACTTGAGCAAGATGTTTCATGCCATAAAAACCACACACTTTCAGCCCCAGGCACATCTGAGGAAAAAAAAAGATTGTTGATTGGAAAACACGGAACAACAGGACATGAGTCAACATTCCCGTCCGTGTGCAAACACATTGACAAGTGGTACTGTACGGTAAATTTCACGCTGATAAAGTAATTTCTCATAAGCCAAGCCCCACAGTTCCAACAATGCTCAGAGTTCATCTCATGTTCAGCACGAAGCAGACAAAACTGCACATAAAGGACACAATAAATTATTTTTCAACTACTCTAGGAAGTCTTTGCATTCCTAACTAGCTCCCATAGGGAAGAGGATAAAACAGCAACACTCGTAGAAGGAAATGCTGTAATTGTGAGCTTGGATCTTGTAGTGTTGTGGTTTTGGATCACTTCATGCTTTAGCAGCGAGCTGGAAGGCTTCTTATCAGAAAAGCCATAGTTGGAAACAGTTTGATAAGATATAGGCATAACTATTAGGCATATTTACAGTTAGGAATTGGAATAAACCCAGAGTATTAAAGTCACCATCAAATCAACATTGACAAATTTTTTTTTTATTGAGGTTTTTATAAAAGTTCTTTATCTGTGCACATTATTTTTTTAAAAATTCAAAAAACTAATCTTGAATCAGAATAACTTCCCCTCCCTCTTCTCTTCTCTGATGATGAGGGCGGGGCAACCTGTCACTCACGTGAGATCCACCAATAGCAAACCACAACCATCCAATCAATTCCCCACAGACAAAATCAAGCCCCGCCCTACATTTGTTCTTGTTCCAGAAGCATTTCACTTGGATATATACGTCACAATAGAGAAGAAAAGACCAGCACAACTTCCATTAAAAAAATTAAGTAATTAATCGCACATTTTTCCCTAATCGTGAGTAATCGCACCTAACATTAAAGTTTTAAATATATTCAATTAGACATGATTTTTGTCAATAAAATGGACGAAAAAAATCCCATAGAGTTGCAATAAAGAATGATGTCATGGAATCCTGCCAAAATACCCTAGCAACTGCATAGCAACGCATTTAAAACCAAATAACAACACAACAACCGCATGACAACATCATCGCCGGTGTTAACGAAAACCAAAACTATTAAAATTCTAGAAACTGAAATAAAGCTGAAATAAAATATAAATATTAGATGAAAAATGTAAACTTAAAACACTTCAATGAAAAATAGAAATGTTGCCTTGGAAATTTGAAAACAAAAATAAAACAATTATCTTAAACTAAAATAAAGTTAAAGTTGAACTTTTTTAAAAGTTTTACGCAATTTAATTAATAGTATTCAAATAAAATACATAAGGATTAATTAAAACTTCAATTTAATAGAATTTTACTACTAATTAAATTGCGTAAATCTTAAAAAAGGCTTAATTTTTGTGTACTAACATAACTAAAAATAAATTAAAACTAACAAAAATGACACTAAATCACTAAACGTCTACTTAAATTAAAACTGATAATATAAAAATAAAATTCTAAATATTAATAAACACCATAATAGTACATAAATGATGCTAAACGCAGCTGCGGTTTTGCACGAGCAAATGTGACTCACAAAATGTAAAATCTAGCTATCGAAGTGAATTCACTTGCAAATCTCGTCCATTATAGCATGAAGTGGGTCAAACCTTATCACATAATGAGTGACGAGCACATGCAGGTGAGAGAGTGAATGTGTTCTCACCTCAGCGTTACATATTAACTCTTACAGTACAGAGGTACGGCTGGATTGACACAGACGGCGTGTCCTTGAGAGGAGGGGCTGATCTCTAATGGACATTGAACAACACGGCCAACACACACAGCCAGCACACATCTCAACCCCTCAAACCATGATTCAAGATGGAAGTCAAATGCTTTAAGAGTACATTTTGCAATCTGATATAAAATGAACACCTTTTTCTCAAATACGGAGAGCAGTTACACTGCAAAAAATACTTAGTACAAATATCTAAACACAAATCAAGATACATTTACTTGAGAAACAAAATGACTTGAAGTGATGTACAGTAAATGATGTTTCAAACAAGAAAAAATGTCGCCAATGAGGTTCAAATTTAAACAATATTATTTTTCTGACCTCATTTGCAGATATTTTGTCAAAACTCACTTCATTCTGATAAACAAGACTATATATATTATGTCATTTTGCTTCTCAAGAATTTTCTGAGTAAGTAAATATTGTTTTTTTCAGTGTAGTACGTTTGTTTACTAAAACGCCTTATCTACTTGTTTTCCAGTACAAATATCTAAACATGCTTAAATCAAGATACATGTACTTGTACAATTTAAAAGTACAGTGATTTAAGATATTGAGGCTTGTTTTCTATCAAAATAAAGTGAGTTTGCCAATGGAGTCAGAAAATTAACTTTTAAGCATAAAATCACTTAATTTTATTTTATTTACTTATTTTTCACAAAACAAGAATTAATATCTAATGTAATATTGCTACTCAAGTAAATGTAACTTGATTTAAGACTGTTTCTAAAAAGATACAAATGAAACAAACTGTGCTTTGTTTTTATGCAAGTATTCAGCTAACAGACTACAACAAAAATTGAATAATAAAATGTAAAATAAAACAGCAAAGTCTTCACTGTAAGAATTAAACTTATTAAAGCTACTAAAGTTATTCAGTCAAGAGCAGTGAATGATTTTCTCTTTGTCTTTTGTTATTTGATGAACTTTAATGACAGACGGCAGCAGGTTTATTAGGCTGCTGTCACTTTAAGAGATGCACGAATCCAATACACTGATACACATTCTATTTTCTCAGCTGTTTATGTTCACTTAAGACACCACCAACTTCATTCACGTAAATAATTGCATGTGTTTGACCGTTTAGGCGTGCACCAGAAGCTCAAAGTTCACTTTGTGCCTTAAATAACTCTTTTTTTTTTTTTTTATATCAAGCATGTCCCATTTTACAAAAGTCACCTTACATGATTTTACTGATTTGCAAGTTAAATTTGGGCTTTTAAGGAAGAGTGACAGTGAAAGGAACGGAATGGTGCACAACAATCGTTTTATCTCGATTATCATATTTTCATATTCGTTGGAAGCTAAAATCGAAAAAGAAACGCACATGTGAATAAACGCACAGCCCTATACACAAGATGAAGTTTAATCGCCTGTATCAGTTTCCACAGGCCACTGAAAAGCAAACAAGGTTTGGAAATTCCTATTGATTAAAAAGTGGATACACTTCAGGAAATGGTGAGGAGAACAGGATTGCTTCATCGTGGATCAGGCCAAATTCAAACCCACACCTCCTGCATGAGTGCCACAGTTCAATGTGTGGAAATGTCCAAAATTACACCGTCAAAATTCAAAAAGTTGTAAGGCTCTGAAGGCCATGCTGGATTAATATGAATATAGTCAAGGCTGAAGTATGGAAGCTTGTTTCCGCCATGGAATAAAAACATAAAAAAGGTAATTGAGACCTTTTATCTCGTAATTTGCGATATAAAGTCCATAAATTGCGATATAAAGTCCAAATTGCCAGATATAAACTACTTTATATCTTGCAATTTGGACTTGCAATTGCAACTGTGAATAAAGTTGGAATGTTTATATCTCGCAATTCAGACTTTATCATTTATCATCGTCAGAATTGCATGATAAAAATTCACAATTGCGAGAACTGCAAGTTATGAGATTTAAACTCGCAATTGCGAGTTATATATAAAGTCCAAATTGTGAGATATAGTCTGAATTGCTAGAAAAAAAGTTAAGAGATGACTTTTTTCCCCTCAGAATTGTTTATATTTCGCAATTCACACTTTATAACTTGCAGTGGCAAAAAATAGTCAGAATTGTGACTTTACATTTTGCAGTTCAGACTTTATAACTTGCAATTGCGAGATATAAACTACTTTATATCTCGCAATTTGAACTTGCAGTTGCAACTGCGAAAAAAGTTAGAATTGTGGGATATAAATCCGCAAAAAACGTCCAAATTGTTTGTTTATATCTTGCAATTCTGACTTACTTTCTCAGAATTTCAACATTACATCTCACAATTTGGACTCGCAATTGCGAGAAAAAAGTCAGTATTGCAAGTTATGAGATTTAAACTCGCAATTGCTAATTATAAAGTTTGAATTGTGAGATATAAACTAGTTAATATCTTGCAATTTGGACTTGCAATTACAAAAAAAGTCAAATGTGGGATATAAATTCACAATTGTGAGAAAAAAGTCAGAATTGTGAGTTTTATCTCGCAATTCTGGCTTTATTTCTCAAAATGTCAACATTACATCTCACAATTCAGACTTTATAATTTGCAATTGTGGAAAAAGTCAGAATTGCGGGACATAAATTCAGAATTACGAGAAAAAAGTCAGAATTGTGAGATTATATCTCTCAATTCTGAGAAATAAAAGTCAGAATTGTGGGATATAAAGTCGCAATTACCTTTTTTATTTTATTTTTTGATGTCCCGTGGCAGAAACAAGCTTCCATACTAAAGGGATGCGAGTATATGTGTCCAACCAACCTCCATACGAGGAGACGGGGGAGATCTGTAAGGGGTAGAGGTCGCTGGAGGTCACGGCCTGCTCCTCGTTTTCCGTCACCACCTCGATGGTCTGACACACGTCAGGCAGATCGTTGATGATCAGGTGGTCGTCTGCAGGGCTCCGCCCATCAGCCTCTGAGGAAGGAGAAGAGGGAAGAGAGAGTGAATATGGAGAACAGTGAAGTGGGAAGTGAGCGTGTTTCTTAAGGGGCCATGTGCTAGATCTGTGTCATTTTTCACTCAGGACGCAATCCCTCCGGTCCATGTAGCTGAACTCCATTTCCCATGACTCCGTAATGAAATGATGCAGAGGAAACAAGGTTAAAAACAAATTAACTGGCCGAAAGGCTTTTTGTAAATGAATTACGTTGCTGTTCGTTTTGCTGTGCCAATTCGGTGTGTATCACAAACTTCATATCAATGTTGACTTACAAAACAAACAAAGACACACGAAGCTCACCTTTTACCTCAATAGTGTGCGTTACTGAGTTTGAAGGAGAACAGTGGACATGAATAAACAAACACCGTAACAAGGAGATCTGGATAAACAGGTCCATGACAGAATGATAGGTGCCATGTGACCAAATCCCATCCCAAATGTAAAAGGACGAATGTTGTGAAAGCCTGTCAAGAACATGTTCAGGTCATACTTCACCTCCAAAAATAACCAGAAAAAACAAACAAACAAAAAAAAAAAAAAAACATTTTGCATAAACTGCATATGTATTTATGTCATTTGTATTTTAATTAACTAAAACTATAACTATTAAAAACATTTCTGTTAACTGAAATTAAGCACTAAAATTATTAAGTGGAAATAAGTAAAAACTAAAACTGAAATATAAATAAACTTAAATAGCAATATTTAAAAAAAAAACTATTAAAATGACAAAAGCACATAATGAAATTACAAAAAATTAAACTAAAATTAAGATGAAAACTAAAAATATAAGTGAATTTGGAATATTAATAAAATGAAAACAAAACTAAAATAAAGACTAAAAAAACTCTAGGATAGTACAATTTACATTAATGAAAATTAATGAAATTATAGTATGGAAATGGGAATTTGGTAGAGAAAATTGGCATGAAAAAAATGTAAAAACATGTAGAAATGGTGAAATATGACCCAGACATTAGCCCAAAAAAATTCCCAATCTGCCAATGACAACTTTCTGCATTTAACACCAGCCATTCACACAATTTCAATGCTAAAGGCAAATCAAAAAGCTCTTTAATAATGCAAACCGCCGCCATTGTGAGACACTGTTTACAACATGTAGGCGCTATAAACACGGCTGGTCGACTGAGAATTAAACATCCTGCTTTTATTCTACAGGTCAAACTCAGTGCCATAAGAAGTCTATAAGATGTTTGATTTTGGAGAAATGCGAGAGAAAGTCAAACAGCTGTGAAGTGATGCATGTGTTTTATAATGTATCTGAACTAGGACAGGAGAGGAAATCAACTCAGGCTGTTGTGACAGAAGCCTGAAGCATTCTGGGTATTTGCAACAAGTGACTGAGGAAAATGCACTGAACACTGAACACAATGCTGTTTTGTGTTCAAGGACCCTTTCATATTCTCTCAAACCACAAGTCATGCTTTTTTTTAAAGAGATATATAAATAACCCTGAGAGATAACAGATAAATAACAGACCTATTTACAATAGTAATAATAATATATTTTAATAATAATATTTAAAATTACATTTGATACATAAATTTAATAAATATATAAAAATTATTATTATAAATAATAATAAATAAAATACACATCAAGCCATTTCAAATTATGTTTCAGGGTTGTTTTATGTTTCTTATTATATTATATTATATTATATTATATTATATTATATTATATTATATTATATTATATTATATTATTAAAATTCATTTTTTTAAAGAGAAACTTAAAATAACCCTGAAACCAAACACTTTTGATGTGTATTTATACTTAATAATTAGAATTCTTTGTATTTTTGTATCAAATATTTTTTCAAATATTTTGATATTATTATTATTATTTTATTATTAAAATAATAACAACAATATTTTTAAAAAATAACACTAAAATAAAATATGCATCAAGTGTTTCAGAGGTATTTTAAGTTTCTTTAAAAGCATGACTTTTAATACTTACTTGAATAGCAGTTAAGTAAAAAGTTTAAAAGTAAAAAAGTAATTTGGTCAAATTGGTGTCGTTAAATGCCGTTCTTTAGAGACTGGTCAAAATGGTGTCATTTATTGGTTGATTAAATATTAGAAAATCAATAACTGGTTGTGTAGAAAAGTGAATATCAGATTAGCTTTAGTCTGAGGAACAAAATGAGTGACGGAGAGATACTGTTTCAAATCCCAACTCCTTTCTTGCTGTACTGAGAACAGGTTCCACCTGAATTACCTCACATGACCGGAGCACAGGTGTGCAGGGCGGAGCAGGATATTCACTTCACCTACCTGTGCTATAGTAATCCTCCTCCCGCTTGACTGTCACTGGGGTTTTACAAGAGCCATTACTGTTTTCCCAACTGGAAGGCACAGGGCACGGTCGCACCGCCTGCGGCAAACACACAGTACATACACATCTGTATCGCTGAATCTAATAACCTTCATCATTAGAGCTGTTCTGACGACACATACAATAATATACACCCAAAAGTGAGAGTCCATACCTTTAACTTTTCTTCTTTTTCAAGTGCTCTCTTTTTTCCTTTGAGAAACACAGACACACAAATCTAGATCAATGCATGCAAACAAATTTCAGAAAAGAGTGAATATCAAGAAAACGGTCAAGAATATTTCACCATTTTATGTCCTTTTTCACCCAAAATCAAAACAAAAAATAGCAAATTATCTTTGCTAAATTATATGATAATGAAGTCATTTTAGGGACAATACGATGTTTAAGTAACTAGTAAATTCTATATAAATTGTAGTAAATTTGATACTTATACTAGTATTACTATGATCTAAACATGTTTCATTCACATATTAACCACATGATTTTTTTAAACACAGATCAGTTACAGTTACTTAAGTGGGATCATATCAGAATTATTACAGTTAACTAAAACTAAAACCATAAAAGGTGTCATTTGAAATTAATATAATTTTAAATAAATTTTAACAAATAAATTAAAATGCTCATGAATAAAAAATAAAAAAAACATGAATTTATTTTATTTCTGCTAGTTGCAACTTAGTCAGCTAGTTTCTTATTTTAAATTTGTACTAAAATAACTAAACTGAAACAATAATTCTTAAAATAAAAAATAGAAATGGCAAAAACACATCAAAAATACTAAAACTTTAAATAAAATTAAAATTAAAATTCAGTCAAAATATTGACAAAATCTCAGTGATATACCACTCTTGGATTTGATTAAACAAACCGGTCCTGCTTTGATCACAGAAATCTTTTAACAGAGTCTTTAAACTCCACATCATCATGTCCAGGCATGTCAGAATGAAATGAAGGCACGTCTCTGTAGCTGCGTTTACATGGACCCTAATAATCCGACGGTAATTGGACTAGTAGCACAATCAGAATAGAAAAGTTACATGTAACCACAGATTAAAAAACGAAACTGGAGAGTACCGCGCATGTGCAATGACGTAAAAATGGCGTAATGACGTACGGAATGAGCTGTTGTTGTTGTTGAATGAAGTGTCATAAATGATTGTCCTGTCATTCTGAAATTCTCTTTCCACTCATCGTCTGTGAAGTGGAGCAGGACAACGTCCCACCAGTCCTTGTTTTGGACTCTCATCCACAGACGAGGGTGCGGGAAAGGGCGCTTTTACTGCTTGATAAATACTAGCAGCACGGCACAACGGTTCATGTGCTCGTCGTCTGAACCGAAATAGATAAATATTAAGTCTGTTCTATAAAACAAAGAAAAGAGGCAATGTAGGAGAAAGGTTAGTATGTGCCAACAGCGGGAAACGATTTTCGTGCAGTGTGCGCATGTCAAAAAAACAATTCCGATCAGAAGCTTGTGACATTTAAGTGTGCACATCAACCCAATCACTTTATTTGGTGCTCTACGTTCAGATTCATCAATTGGAATGAAACAATAGGTGTCCATGTAAACATATCTAGCGACCGTATGGATGTGTGTTATCGACTGACCTCTTTTTGAATGCCTCTCAGACGCTGACAGCATCTTGTACACTCTGAAGGCGTTTGTTCCCTTTTTGATACTTTTGTCTTTCACCTCCTCTATGTCAGGCAGGGAGTTCATGGCACAGCGGAAGTTCGCCTTCCATGTTTTGGGGTCCGGTTTGTCACCTGGTTGATATTTACCTAAAAAAAATGGCAGTGGAAAACCAGTTACACTTATAATACAGAATGAGATTTCATGATCACTTCATCTTTTTAGATTTGCATTGCCATCATTAGTTATGAAAATAACAATGCAGAAAATCTCAAACTATATATAAGAATGAGAATATCACATATATCATGTAGTGTTGGACATTTTGGACTTGGACAATAAGCATCCTCCCAGAACATCCTATCTATCAACTAGTAAAACCCTAGCATCCTCCCAGAACACCCCATCAACCAACTAGTAAAACCCTAGCATCCTCCCAGAACACCCCACCAACCAACTAGTAAAACCCTAGCATCCTCCCAGAACATCCCATCAACCAACTAGTAAAACCCTAGCATCCTCCCAGAACACCCCATCAACCAACTAGTAAAACCCTAGCATCCTCCCAGAACACCCCACCAACCAACTAGTAAAACCCTAGCATCCTTCCAGAACACCCCACCAACCAACTAGTAAAACCCTAGCATCCTTCCAGAACACCCCATCAACCAACTAGTAAAACCCTAGCATCCTTCCAGAACACCCCACCAACCAACTAGTAAAACCCTAGCATCCTCCCAGAACACCCCACCAACCAACTAGTAAAACCCTAGCATCCTCCCAGAACACCCCACCAACCAACTAGTAAAACCCTAGCATCCTTCCAGAACACCCCATCAACCAACTAGTAAAACCCTAGCATCCTTCCAGAACACCCCATCAACCAACTAGTAAAACCCTAGCATCCTTCCAGAACACCCCACCAACCAACTAGTAAAACCCTAGCATCCTTCCAGAACACCCCATCAACCAACTAGTAAAACCCTAGCATCCTTCCAGAACACCCCACCAACCAACTAGTAAAACCCTAGCATCCTTCCAGAACACCCCATCAACCAACTAGTAAAACCCTAGCATCCTTCCAGAACACCCCACCAACCAACTAGTAAAACCCTAGCATCCTCCCAGAACACCCCACCAACCAACTAGTAAAACCCTAGCATCCTTCCAGAACACCCCATCAACCAACTAGTAAAACCCTAGCATCCTTCCAGAACACCCCATCAACCAGTTTGTAAAACCCTAGCATCCTCCCAGAACACCCCATCAACCAGTTTGTAAAACCCTAGCATCCTTCCAGAACACCCCATCAACCAGTTTGTAAAACCCTAGCATCCTTCCAGAACACCCCATCAACCAGTTTGTAAAACCCTAGCATCCTTCCAGAACACCCCATCAACCAGTTTGTAAAACCCTAGCATCCTTCCAGAACACCCCACCAACCAACTAGTAAAACCCTAGCATCCTTCCAGAACACCCCATCAACCAGTTTGTAAAACCCTAGCATCCTTCCAGAACACCCCACCAACCAACTAGTAAAACCCTAGCATCCTTCCAGAACACCCCATCAACCAACTAGTAAAACCCTAGCATCCTTCCAGAACACCCCATCAACCAGTTTGTAAAACCCTAGCATCCTTCCAGAACACCCCATCAACCAGTTTGTAAAACCCTAGCATCCTTCCAGAACACCCCATCAACCAACTAGTAAAACCCTAGCATCCTTCCAGAACACCCCACCAACCAACTAGTAAAACCCTAGCATCCTTCCAGAACACCCCACCAACCAACTAGTAAAACCCTAGCATCCTTCCAGAACACCCCATCAACCAGTTTGTAAAACCCTAGCATCCTTCCAGAACACCCCATCAACCAACTAGTAAAACCACAGCATCCACCAAGAATACCCTAGCCACCACCCAACTAATAACCACCCAGAACGGCCTACCAACCATCTAGCTAACCCCTAGCAACCACCCAGAACACTCTAGCAACCACCAAGAACCACACTAGCAACCTAACAGTAAAGTGCTAACAACCACCAAACCAGAATATCCAAGCAATCAACAAGAAAATCTAGCATCCACTCAGAACACCCTAGAAACCAACTAGAAACCCCAGCAACCATTCAGAACTCCCAAGCAGCCACAATGCAACATGCCAAAAAAAAAAAATCAATTTCTTGATTTTAATCGATTCTCATTTTTGAAGAACCAACATTGATTCTTAAATCCCATTAATCAATCTTTCAGCCTATGCTGTTTTCAGTTGATGAATGAACAATGTTTTGTAGAGCCTCTCATCCAATAAATTGCAATAATCTTTGTGCGTTGTTACTTCTGATGTGAAACAAAGTCTCAGCTTACAAATTCTGTCAATTTTATTACGAAATTCAAACAATAATAAACACTGTTTTGCCGTTCTTTAATGTGGCGTAACAGACGCTGTAGTGCCTCAGTTTAAGCGGCAGCAAGGATCAATCACGTGAACCAATCATCTCATCTCATCTCTTTACTACTAGTTACAGCACCAAATAAACATGAACATCAGAAGGAATGTTGAAACATAGTACAGAGTGGACACGCCCCTTACTGCTGATTGGCTACAAGTGTGTTTTGATGCTCGGTCCGATCAATCAACTTTCAAACAGCTTTTCTCAGAAATTGCTTACTGCACCTTTAATTTTAACCTTTAATAATAGTGATGTAACAAATGGGGTTCCCTGTATAGTTTACAGCATTATATTAGCCTTTGGGCTAACTTGGGTAGATTTACATCTATCTGAATGTTGATTAATGTACACTGTCTCTTTCGAAATAAAAAAAATAAATTAGCTGAGAGAGATTTTTTCCGTGAGGAAATTTGCTATATACTGTACCCGATAGGCCCCAAATAATCAATATCGAAATTGAATCACAAGATTGTGAATCAAAATATGAAATTTCTGTCAATGCCCAGCCCTAGTAAACACAATATTTTGTTCATAAAATGAGTATATGTGCGTTTATGTTTACACGCATATATGATGCATTCATGCTGACTGCACCTGTATGAATGGCCCAGTTTCGGAAGAGAGGAGCATCTTTCTCCACGTCCCAGCCGTGTCGCGCAGCATGCATCCATGGAATCTGGAATATTCTCTTCTCCTGCAGGCAAAGAACATGCAAAATGTATGACAGGCCAAGACACACCCTGCGTATGTGGACGCAGTCACTTGCAAATGACAAAAAGCTTCACAAATAACAGCATCTTGCTCATGGCGTAAACAATACTGTAAAAAGACAAGTTTTAAACTAGCACAGTTAAAGTACCTTGTTGACCCATTTGAGACCCGGTATTTGACATGAGTTTATCTGCTCTTCCAACCATGGCCTCATACGCATTCTCTCTACCGGCATGCTGGCCTAGAGAAAGAGAGAGACAGAGAGGGGTCTGGAATGTGTCAAAGTTTGACAGCAAGTTTTCCTCCTTCAACAGGTTGTACATTCCTCCATGACTATCCAGGAAGCAAGATGCCAAACTTTAACCCTTTTTCTAAAAACAAACCACCAGGGGAGACCATGTGAATCACAATTTACTGAAAATTACATCAAACTAAATGAATGTGAGATGATTGTTTTCTGGTTTTCCTGAATTGAAAGCAACTGGTCCATGAGTCAACACAAACAGAAGGCGTGAAGTTTCAAACCGAAGTGTGCTCGTGTGAGAGAGTTTATCTAAGAAAGAGTGCATGTGGCTAAACCTGTAATGTCGATCATGCACGATGATGACTGACATCAAAACTGCTTCATCTGTTTTCATTTCACAAAGTGCAAATCACAAGTTACAGATTAACCAATTTGAGCTCGTAAAAAGGTTTATAGTTAATCACAATGAAAACTCTCGTTTTAAAATCATCTGTTTATCCCTTTAGACCTTTGAGCTTTTATGGTCCATTGGGAAATGAGAGTGAACAAAGGCAATCACAACATAGACCAACAACATACATGCATTTCACTGCATACTGAATTATGAGGAATAGAAAAGCAACATTTTTAAAACACAAAACCAAGTAGGGATGCATCATAATATGCATTGTGATTTTAGCCCACCTGTATTGGATATTTAATTGTGGACATTTGTTTCTGTCCATTTTTAGACTTTTGCCATCATCTCGTGCCAACATAAAAGGATAGCGTGAGATTTTACTTTTTAAAAACACTACTTCTTAAAGAACCCCTATTAATTTTAGTTTTTAGTGTTTGGTTATGCTATTATGAGAATATCAAGCTATATTTACCAGCTTATCAGACAGAATTTGGATGCCGATATTGGTGCACCAGTCCATGACAGACACTTTCCATTGCAGTGCCCATGTTACACCCTCTACATGTCCATGTAAGTCAACAACAGCAATAACAATATCCACAAGTCCATGCAAACTTCTCAACAACATAATCTGATCATAAAACACACGTTGTCCATTAGCTCTACACAGTACTTACTGTGAAATGACATTGTGGCGTCCAGTGTGGCCCGATCATTCTCACAGTACACTGAACCAGTTGACTTCAACCTCCCCAAATAAGTGTGTTAGTGTTGTCAAGTGAACTCAAAAGTGAAAATAAACATCCCTTGATTCCCATTGGATCCAAACACCCCATGACTTTCGATTTTACACCCACCCCAGCAACTCTACGTGGCCTACAGCATAAACATCCACTTATATTCATATGAGCCCCATAAATACATGCGGAAATGAGATTTATTACCTGCGACGCGTGGAAATCACTCCAGGAATAAAAGCAAAATAGTCTGTGAAGAGTCTTGACAATTTGTAGCTTTCGATAACAAAACGAAAAGTCAAATGGGTTTGATTTCGCTCTTCAGATCGAAAGCAAAACAAGTGAAGGAAACAAGCGCTTGGGTGGAAATCCCCAGTGTGCGTGTGTGCGAGTGTGTGTGGTGCGCTTACTTCGTGTTTACAGATCCTACTAAGGCGCAGGCTTCGCTTCA